>NC_092333.1:654240000-654507500 GCF_046630445.1 Rutidosis leptorrhynchoides | reverse complement strand
CGATTTGATTATGTGAAGCGTACGAGTGAAGTTGTCACAAAAGATTGAAATAGGAAAAGTAAAGATTTGTCTTAACTTTTGACAGAGTCACGGTTGAATTCAAAAAAAAATAATAATAATAATAATAATAATAATAATAATAATAAGGTTCGTCTTAACTTTTGATGTTGTCTTGATTGAATTCCGGAATTCAAGGGATTTAAAGAAAATTTTCGAAATCTGAATAAGATCTGATCCTTCGGAATTTAAGGGAATTAGGATCTCCTTTGGTTAAATGCAATGATCTATCTCGATTTCTCTGTCGGATATTTCAATATAAATTCACTCCCTTCGTTTCCTTATTTCCATACTCCTATACTTTCTTTCTGAATTCACACTTTTGTTTTCTCTTCCCGATTTTAAGTCAAGAGAATAATGATCCAGAATTTGTAGGTCTGAAGTTTCGAAGGAACATTACTAATGTTCTATGAGAGAAATTGTAATAGCACGATCTTGATTGGTTAAATTACCAGAATTCAAGAGAAATGATAGGACTATCAAGAAAATATGTTCTTGATATGTTTATAGATTAGATAGAATGTAAGAGTCGTGTAACATGGCACATGATGACGTTATGGTCTGTGAATCATCACGTTTCATTAAAAACTCAGCATGACTTACTTAATATAATCACGTTGATCAAGTGTCATTATATTATACTAACTCATGCTTCAGTTCCCAACATTACTTCAATAACATTCATATTTTAAGCTCGAAAGTTTACAAAATATAGAAACTAACAGTTTCTATATGATGTAACACTGATTGCGTGAAGAGATAAATAATTTCGGACGAGAATATTTATGAAAATATCTTCAAAAATATCGAAGATATTTATGATAATATTTTGGAATTTCTATGTTCGATGGTTGATGAAGAAAGATTTCCTGCAAGGTTTTAACATGAGTACGGAGCAAGATATTCTACTAAAGATTTCATCGGATTCAGAATTACCTGGATTCTTTGAATATAGGGTTTGGTCCTTGTATTTGTCCTTGGTCTCCTTCGTGGTTAGTTCAATCCGTTTTCCAGTTCCAACTTTTCTGAGCTTTTCCAACATACTATTCTTTATCATCAAACTTCTGATGATTAAGGTCGTTTACAGTTGTCTATGGTTTCTGCTGCTTCATTCAACTTTTTCAACATTCAGAGTATTGATTTGTGACTGAGTGCTTTTCAGAATTTCAGAATGAGAGATCATAATTCTAAGAGATAAATGTCATACATATAACTGTTGATGTAGATATAATGTGAGTTTTCAAAGTACTGATTGCTGATTCCCGGTAATTGGTATGGCAGTTCTCGTTACAAGATGCGGATGAGTATATGATAGGGTTTCAATGAATAAATATAATGATTTGTTAGAGAGATTTAAGCCAAGAAGCAACGAGGTTGCTGGTACGTCTGCTGGTAATATGGTGGAATATAAAAGAATTCTCCGGTATCAAAAGGGTAATCGTATATATATCAGGATTATAGTAAGGCTACTTCGAATGAAAAGTTGAAGTTGACTTGCTGGAGCTGTGACAAAATTGGCTACTTTGAAAAGGGATCGGAAAGTTATTTTTGCTAATAAATGCCAAAGGATCTGACGCGGCTACGTGTTAAACTTTTACTCAGTTGCCGAGAGTTTCTCAGGTGCATAACTATATGCATAAATCTTTCCTTCCGTAGATAAAGTGCGGTTGATTCATCCTATAGATTGAGGTGTTTTCAAGAATCATGAAAGGTTTGAACGCAGATTGTAATCGTCAAGATACAAATGGGGTTTAAGATGAAATCAAGTGGCAAACTTGAAGAATTGTTTAGTTTCATATGTTATAATCAATATTTTAATTCATTTTAATTGTCCAATATTATTAGTCCTCAGTCGATAGTCCACAGTTGACAGTCCAATAATTCATATATAGTTTAATATATAATATTCGAATTAATTAATACATATCGTGACCCGTATACGTCTCAGACTCGATCACAACTCAAACTATATATATTATTGTAGAATCAACCTCAACCCTGTATAGCTAACTCCCGCATTACTGCATATAGAGTGTCTATGGTTATTCCAAATAATATATATAGATGCGTCGATATGATATGTCAAAACCTTGTATACGTGTCCCGATATTTAAAGTGCGTAAAATAAATACAGAAATTAAATGACTATAAATAAGATTGCGAGAATTAAATTGCGATAAAATAAATTGCGATAATTAAATTGCGATAATTAAATTGCGACAAATAAAATGTAATCAGTTAGCTAGGGACAATTAGCTAGGAACAGTTAGCGTGGATTCTTAACAAAATTTCTCATAGTTAATTTGTCTGTTTCTAACAAATTTTATTTTGCAATATGTGTTCTTCATTATGCCACTTGTTGGATTCTGATAGGTCAAAATTCGAAAATGAAATTGAATAAAAGTGGTTATTCTGCGGTGAATGGATACGTATATCGGTGGTTGTAAGTAAGATAATAAATGACTGTTGAATCAGCTTCGAAGAATGTACAGTGTAACTTATTAATATGAAATCTGAATATTCATCGGGCATTACCTACCCGTTAAAATATTTTCACAATTAACACTTTGTACGAAAGAATTTTTTTTTTTAATTACAATCTTTATGAAAACATATATACATATATATTTTCTTCAGAAGTAATCATGGATTTAATGAGTCAATGTGATATTAAACACATCAGATTTACGATTAGAGCTATGGTACATAATCTCTAAAACATTAGAGTTTATATAATCGTCATGTAGAACAAAGATGATTGATGTAGAACGATACATAGATTGATGATTATAATCGATGTACAGAATGAGATGTTGAGGCGTGTGTTATTGATGGTACGGGTGCTGTTATTGATGGTACTGTTGGTGTCGGTGATGTTGCTGAAGCTGGTATGTTTTGCACCATATTTTCCAAGGCTACAACTCGGGCGCGAAACTCATTGACTTCTTCGATTACTCTGGGATGATTGTCGGTAAGAACGAACGAATGAATAAGGTTTAGAATATGAGATAGTATGTAATCATGATGAGATATTCGGGAAATGAGGGTGAAAATGGTGTTTCGGACTAGTTCGCCGGTAAGTGTTTCAGGTTCTTCGTCAAAACGTGAATTTGGTTGATGGAAAGGATTGCTTTCTTTTCGTCTCCATTGATTTAGTAAGCTACGAACCCATCAGATGAATTGGGGATGGTTGATTGGGTGATTCATTCTGGTGACACTGCTTCCGAAGCTTAGGTGAAACTCCATATCGAAATAGCTGTCGGAGTCCGAGGAATTCGAACTGGTTGAGGGATTCATCTCGTACTATCAGATAAAGGATTTTCGATAAGAATAGATTATAGGATGTAGATTAGTACCCTGCAATACATAATTTACATATGCATATATAATACCAAAATCCCATAAATTACGGAGGAATCTACGAAAGCTGTCAGGCAAAGTCTACAGTAGCAGATATGCTAAGATATGAATTAGCAGATACGCTAAGATATGAATTTTGTCTATACACTATTCATGCAATCCAGGCAGTAAGATATGTCTAGATTAAGAATGATAAGCAAGTGATTTCCTAAGAATGATAAGCAGAAAATTTCCTAAGGATGATAAACAGATGATTTCTGACAAAAATGATAAGCAAAAATTTTGTCATGCAGACACGGTCGAAGTCCAGACTTACTAATGCATCCTAATGACTATCAGTTAGGCACACTAATGCAAGACCTGGTTCACTAAGACCACCGCTCTGATACCAACTGTGGATACAGTGGGGACAACCACCGTCCTACCCAGTGCCTTCTCAGCTAACAGCCTGGTGACCACTGAGTGTACCTCAGATACTGATTTTAGGGTCTGCCTCTCGGCAATTGCCAACCCTCTTAAGGGATCGCAAGGAGTAAGAGCCAATGCTTCGTCACAGGTAACACTGTGAGAACCTCCTTTACGACTAACCCGCCACACATGGACGGCGTTATACCAGCTCTGATACCAACTGAAGCGACCCGTCCTAATCCATCCGGACGAAGTCCATAACGATTACAAACGATTCACAATAGTTGATTACATCGCGAGGTAATTGACCTCTATATGATACATTTTACAAACATTGCATTCGTTTTTAAAAGACAAACTTTCATTACATCGACAGTTGACAGGCATGTATACCATTTCATAATATATCCAAATATAATTGACTTAATATTAATCTTGATGAACTCAACGACTCGAATGCAACGTCTTTTGAAATATGTCATGAATGACTTCAAGTAATATCTTTAATATGAGCAAATGCACAGCGGAAGATTTCTTTCGTACCTGAGAATAAACATGCTTTCAAGTGTCAACCAAAAGGTTGGTGAGTTCATTAGTTTATCATAAACATTCATTTCATAATTTTAATAGACCACAAGATTTCATATTTCCATTTCTCATAACATACGTCCCATGCATAGAGACAAAAATCATTCATATGGATTGAACACCTGGTAATCGACATTCACAATATGCATATTAGAATATCCCCATCATTCCGGGATCCTCCTTCAGACATGATATAAATTTCGAAGTACTAAAGCATCCGGTACTTTGGATGGGGCTTGTTGGGCTCGATAGATCTATCTTTAGAGTTCGCGTCAATTAGGGTGTCTGTTCCCTAATTCTTAGATTACCAGACTTAATAAAAAGGGCATATTCGATTTCGATAATTCAATCATAGAATGTAGTATCGATTACTTGTGTCTATTTCGTCAAACATTTATAAAAGCAGCGCATGTATTCTCAGTCCCAAAAATATATATTGCAAAAGCATTTAAAAAGGGAGTAAATGAAACTCACAATACTATATTTTGTAGTAAAAATACATATGACGAAACTGAACAATGCAGGGTTGATCTCGGATTCACGAACCTATATCAGTTTTATATATATTAAAACATGTAATGAACATATAATAGCATTCAGACTAGGTTATATATATATATATTAATTATTTAATATATTACTTATTTAAAATAGTAATAATAAAATTGATAAGTTTAATAATATTAATAATAATAATAATAATAATAATAATAATAATAATAATAATAATAATAATAATAATAATAATAATGATGATGATGATGATGATGATGATATTAGTAGTAGTGGTACCTTAAAAGGAAAAACAAAAATAAAAGAATAAAAAAAAAATTATCTGAGCCCAGGCTCGAACCCGTGACCTCTCGATTATCAAACACACCCCTAAACCAATGCTCCACTGTTTTCTTTTCTGATGTAACTCTTACCCTAAATCTATATAAATCTAACTCTATTAAAAAATATAACTTGGTACAATTCCTAACGTAGGTAACCAAATTCTGAGTTTTTATTTTATCTTTTTGTTGATTAAATTAAACTATTTAATAACTGTTCTTCCAATCTTTAATGTGCCGAGCTTACCTTACCAACCTTGAGCTTTTAACACTTCAGTTACTTTTTTTTCGAAAACTTTACCATTTATTATTCGACCTCAAACTCATAAATAAAGACTCAACTAGAGTTTCAAGCTTCGCGTTTGACAATCGTTTCAGCTACAATCTAACTAAGTTGTTCCTTGCCACACATAACCATCCATACAATATATGAACAATACATAAAATTAGGTCTATCTATTTGCTCCTAACTTAAGCACTAATAATGGAATAACAATCACAAAAACCTAAAATTAAACTAACATATATCAAATAAATTAATTAAGTATTATACGTAATACAGAGTACAAGAAATTTGTCTCTAATTTGGCTCCTAAGTTTACACCTAATTTAATAATAATAATAATAATAATAATAATAATAATAATAATAATAATAATAATAATAATAATAAAAATAATAATAATGATAATAATAATAATTCTAAATATAAATCAAGTTAAACTTATTTACAAATAAAATCAAATAAATTAAACTGACCTTGAGGTAACTCATGCGACCACCTAAATCACGATCATCATATATATAAAAAAATATATCTCCAAACATCATTATACTATATGGGTCGACCAATTAGTTCCACTTGCAACCTTTTCTTTTTCTTGGAGATTGATAAAGAAATGTACTATAATATTCAATATCCACTTTAACAAAGTTTAAACTCTGAACGTAATCATCCCATTTTATTTTGTTGATTTGTTCCATGGTGTTTTGTTTATTAACTGTTGGCCAAAAAGAAAGAAGAAAAATCAAACGTGTAGGAGTAGTTAAATCACTAATATTAGGTGTAATTGTATTTGTCGATTGAAAGCAGAAACACTAGTCGTGGGTTGCAGTAGCATTTTGTGTAGTAAACATAGAATCATGATGGTGGTTGTTTGTTTCAAGGGTGTTGGGTTGTGATGGTGATCGAAGCTTGATGGGGTAGTGATGTGTGATGATGCTTTGGTAACCGGTGTATCTAGAAATAGGAAAAGATACCGTGGTGTTTGATGGTAGGCTGTAAAAACAGAAAAACAGAAGTACACGCAGCAGCAGGTTTGGAGAAAAAAAATATAATACGATGGTGGTTGAATGGTGGGTTTATGGTGTTGCAGGTGGCAGTGGATCATGGCTGTACAGGAAGCATTCGTGCAGCAGATTCATCGACTGTTGGACGGTTTCATGATGATGATCAAGGTGTGATGTGGGTGAGTGAAACATAACGTGAATATAGTGATGGATGATGATGGTTTCATGGTTGAAGTGGTGCTTTCAAGTGGGTTTGAGGGTGGCGGATATGGTTGTGGTTAAACAATATGATCTAGTGCTTATTGAAAACAAAAAGAAATAGATTGTTTAAGTGTTGATGTTAAGCAAGAGAAATAAGCAAAAACTCGATTGATTTCAGTAGTACACAAGTGGGGTGTTTGATGTGTTTTTAGTGTTTTGCAGAAGCCATACCCCTAAATATATCCATACAACTTGCTTTTCTTGTAAAGTATTAAATAATAAATTAGTATTAACCACATGTTTTTTTTAGTAATGTAAACAGAAGACTTTTTGTAATCTTATATGTCGACATAAATTTTATAATTATTTAGACTTGACATTTTCACGGACTGGATCTCGTGCTCTGTTGTTAAACGGGACGGGTAAAAAGTATTGGTAAAAATCCCATATTTCTAATTTAAATATATTTATTTATTTTAGTCATTATGGTATAAAATTCGATCATTAACTATTAAATAAAAATTACATTAATTAGTCACTCACATCCCCCAAGTAAAATATAAAAAGTTTTAAAATTTTACAAACAACATCTAAACATATTACTAATAAGCCTAAAATTTATAGAACTCATTTTCGGATCACCGTTTATTTTAAAATTATATAAGTTTGAATTTAACTTGTTTAATATCAAACGAAACATCAAACGAGTATTACAATCAATTAATATTTATTTTTAATATACTTTATTTATATATAGCGATATATTTTAAATAATCATTATTATAATATCCAATTTTTTATTTTATTAAAAACAACAACATATAATACATTAAATTATATTTTGAATTATTATTTATATATACATACACACATATCTATTTACAATTAATTCTTCGTGAATCGTCGGGAGTAGTCAAAGGTCAATTGAATATATGAACATCGTTTCAAAATTTTCTAGACTCAACATTACGTACTTTGCTTATCGTATCGAAATCATATAAAGATTAAGTTTAAATTTAGTCAGAAATTCCTGGGTCGTCACACTAATTATCCTAATCTAACTACTACTAAAGCTATAGAAAAATAAACACACGGGTTGCCTCCCGAGAAGCGTTTGTTTTTGTTCGAGTCACGAGCCTGACTCTAGCCTTATTTCTTAGGAAATCCAGGCAGCTCCCTTGCATCCATCAGTAGACACAAGAGGTAATCTTGGAACATACCGAAAGGATTGAAGCGGACATAGAATAATGTATGTCCAATGAAAGGAAAAGGTGGTTTGAAGTGAATGCTTTGTTTAGCTTGAGGTATAACAAAACTATCAACTTCTTTTACCTCCTTAATTTGTGGGGGTTGGTCAAAGGGGTCTTCATCACTCCATGATGTGTATGTCATTATGTATTTGAGTGATGGTTTATAGGGTAGCCCTGACGCAACATCCGTCTTTCTTCTTTGTGATTTTAGGTTGGTCATAATGTTGTACTCTAAGGATGGAGATGGGACGATGTCCTTTGACGTCTCCAATATGGTTACAACATTAGCAACTACTTCGATGCTAGAATCCTCCATCTCTTTCTTCTTCTCCGGGCTCTCCATTTCAATTTCTTCATCCACCTCCTCGACACTCTGGTCGGGAGATTCAAGTATAATTGGTTCAGAGAGTTCTTCTAGAACGAAATCCTCTCCAGTCATTAAGAGATCAAAATAAGGTGGAACTGAAGATTGAGTTGGTGTGGAGTGGTTATTCTTCTTGTCTTCTACTTCTATCTCCCTCTCTTCATTCTCGGAATAGAAAGTAACTTTCCTAGTGGAGATGGTATTTATTTAGCCGTTCTCATCAGAAGGACATACAAACTCCTCGATTGTGAAAGTGACCTCTTCTCCACGGGCTCTCAAGGTGATAGTCCGTGAATAAACGTCAACGATTGCTTCGGCTGTATTCATGAAAGGCCTTCCTAAGATGATAAGGGTTTTTATGTCTTCTTTATAGTCCATAACCACAAAGTCGGTCGGAAAAAGGAATTTTTCGACCTTAACCATGACGTTCTCAGCTATTCCCTTAGGATATCTAGTAGATTGGTCAGGTAGCTGGATGCTCATTTTGGTAGGGTTAAGGTTTCTAATTTCGAGTCTCTGGAATAGTAAGTAGGGCATGAGATTGATGATGGCACCAAGATCGACGAGAGAATAGATAGTACCAGATTGGTAGATAGAACAAGGAAGGGTAAATCGTCCGGTATCCCCTAGTTTTTCAAGAAGGGTATTTAAGATAATGGCTGAACAATCCGCGTTCAGCGGGACATTAGGTACTTCGGGTACCTTATCCTTGGTTGATAGGAGTTTCATAAAATACTTCTTACTATGAGGATTTTTAGACACAGTGTCCAAAAATTTACCGTCAAGCTTGAAAGATTTCATCTTGTTATGTCTTTGCTTAAGACGGCCTGGGAATGGAATGGGTGCTTTTCCATCGGGTTTAGGTGATGACTCAATAAATACAACCGAACAGGTATTAGTTAGTTTCTTCCCCTTAGAAGAAACTGAAGGTTAGCTATGTGCCACCTTTGAGTCATTTTTAGGACAACCTAGAGAATCGAGACGTTGATTTAGCTGACTTATTTGATTTTCAAGACTACTTAAGTGATTAGTCATGACTAAGTCAGCTGCGTCTTATCTTGCTGTGATCATGTTAATGACTCGCAGTAGGACATCGTCTGGACGTGTCTCTAGTGGGGTAGTGGGTTTGGAAGGTGGTTGTGTGGATGAGCTGGGATCTTATCAGAGTAGACAACAGAGTCCTCACATTCAGCCTCGCATACCTTGGCCGGATGTGGTTCAGTACAATTCTGGCATAATTGTACTGGAGACACATGTTGCGGGAGTTTCTTTAGCTCTCCGACTTCTTTAATGAGGTTCTCTATTTGGTCTGAGAGAAATTTGATGGTTTTATTTTCGATAGGATCGGAGGCGGAAAGCGGCGTTGCTGATGAAATGTGCTCTTCCGTGTTCCAATCGTGATGGTGCATAGTCATCTCCTCGATAAATCTCCAAGCCGCGTCAGTAGTGAAGTTCATGAATTTACCTTGAGAAACAATATCAAGAGTAGACTTGTTGATTCAGGCCTTTGTAGAAGGTCAAAATTTGAATAGAGCTCTCAAGACGGTGGTTCGGGCATCTTTGAAGCAAATGTTTGAATCTTTCCCATGCAGTGTAGAGTGATTCATCGTATACTTGTTGAAAGTTTACGATATCATTCCTAAGTCTGATTTGTTTTGATGGGGGAAAGTACTTGATGAAGAAAGTTGTTGCCATTTCCTCTCATGAGGTGATAGAGTTGGGTTCTAACCCCTCGAACCAGGTTTTTGCATGAAGAGTTAAGGAATAGGGGAACAGATACAAACGAACTACATCTTGTTCAACCCCATTTTGCTTATATGAGTTGTATAAGGAGAGGAATCTGTCTAAGTGAGAGTTGGGATCATCATTTGGTAAGCCTTGGAACTGGCAATGGTTCTGAATGAGTTGTTAGATGCTATGCTTAAGCACAAAAGACGCCCCGTTAACCTCTGGATAGAGTATCAGTCCTCCTCTTCCTTCTAACGAGGGTTTGGTGATGTCACCGAGAGTGATGCGTGCGGGCATCTTCGAACTATCGGCAGGTAAGTGTGGATCTTGTCGGATGGGTATAATGTATGATATCGGATAGAAGAAATGATGTGTTGGAATAATTCTTAGCGGTCTAAATAGGTTAAATCATCCTAAAGGTTCACTAATAAGGAAGTCCATTTTAAAATTTTTAAATAATCTAAATTAAGCTAATATTATCTAACCTAACTTCGGTAAACTAGTAACTTCTGACAAAGCTAGTCTTAGTCAAAAGGGTCTCTTAAAAACTAACTAATCTAAACAGGCTCCAAATCGTACTACCTTTTGGTCCCAATAAGTTGGAGACTGTTCGATGTATTCTAAACACTACTTTATCAGGAATATCAAATTATGTAAAGGAAATAGTTGGTTGATTTGATGTATAATTGTATTTAAAATATTTAAGCAATATAATTAAAATAAGCTAGCTAGCATGCAACAGCTAAGGACAGAGAAGACGTGGTTCACCATGATTTAAGATAATGTAGTGTCGGGATGATTGCGAGACACTCATTGGATGGATATACCTTGGTGTAAATACTAGATTCCCTACTAATTTATTTCTCGATTAGCATGTCACGAGAACTAGGCTATCGTGATTCTGATCGGATGGATAATGCTCAACTCCTGACACTTTATCCGGTTTAAGGATATAAGAGGCCCATCTTGGATGCAATGCATACCTTGGGTGCATGAATAAAGTAGCATAACCATATATATATAGAATATCTAACATTTCTTAACACCTTGGGTGCATGACTGTAGGACTTGGACTCAACCTCCCTTGGAATGGTTGACCTCACACGAACTTCAACTGCCCTAGGCATGGTTGAAAGCCCCCAACCACCCTAGGCATGGCTGGTGTCAAACACAGTGCACATATACAATATATATAGATCACACAGCATGCAACTATCTAACTAGCATGGCAATCACTACACTACACAAGGTAATCAGAGTAATCCACAGTAGCATGATTTGCTACTTAAACTCTATCCGAAGATAGACCCACTCACCAATTACCAGCAACGGCTCAGATTCTAACTACTGAGCTTTCTCTTTATCCTTTCCATCTGAAAATAAACATAACCAAGTCAGTAATCATGTCTTGATATAATCCCAGCAATAACACAATAGCATCAATATATAAACACTTGAACACTTAACCACCAGACCAGTCAACCGTACGAGTAACACTTACCCGCACGTTTGAGGAACCTCAACCGTGCGGTTGACACCTCACTCGTACGTTTAGTCCTTGGCCAAATATCTAATTAGACAACAATAGATCCGTACGGTTGACTACACGAGTGACATATGACTCGTATGAGTCATATTTCAACCGTACAATCCAACTTTCAAATATACTAGTTCAAGTAGTCACTCACTCGTGCGGTTCACCATGCAGTTGACCGCCTCAACCGTACGAGTGAAAGCTCACTCGTACGAGTGAAGGCTCACTTATGTGAGTGACAAGGAACATCAATAACAACATGTAATAACATTTTCCAACCTATATTCATCATATATTCAATCATTCATAAGCCTATATCAAGAATTTAACCCATAATAACATATTAACGCATGCACACTAGACACACATGCTAATAGCTCTATTTATGACCCAAATACATTTTTATATAGCTTCTAAGAAGTTTACCATTGGAAAGGATTTTCATTACGATTCCAACAATACTTGATTCATCAAAAACGGAGTTACGGTTTGAAAGTTATGACCAAAACAAGTTTCCACAAATCTGACCCTGTGCTCACACGTGTGACTGACGAGTGAGTCCTCACACGTGTGGTTGACCCTCAAAAGTGTGGTCACTCGTACGAGTGACCTGTCAAAAGTGTGGGTGTTGAAGAACAGCTCCTGCACGTTGATTTTCGCATTTTTGGCCCAAAAACTCGATTTTTGCAAGTTCTAACACCAAAACCACTTGAAAAACATCATATAAACCTTATAGAAGCTATATCTAACATCAATTAAGCATAACATACACAAAATATGAAGATTCAAGCTCAAAATTCATCAAAAACTCATTTTACGCCCAAACCCAATTTCTAGGAATTGACATACGAATTCAAGCAAACAAACCTGGATTAATGATCACAAAGATGATATGAATCAATCCTTAAAGCCTCTTGATTCAATTTCTAGCTTGGATCAATTAGGGTTTGAGATGGGATAAAGTTTAGGTACGTACTAGCTTTGAGAATTATCTAGAAATGAGAAGAAAGAAGCAATCTGCACTCTAAATGGGTTATCAAAACCCATACCCCACAACACACGGGTATTTACTAGTTATCTAATATCTTTCGTACTTAATTTGGCAACCCTAACGGAGTCCAAATTAAACAAACAAACCATTTCTGTGACCCTTGTCACAAACTGGTCTTAACCACATATTCAATTAACAATACACATATTATTAAAATAAAAGCATATTTAAACACAACTATAAACCTAAGGGCAATTAAGTAATCTAACTTCTAACCCCAGTTTCAGTCTGTCACAAATCCACCCCCTTAAAGAGATTCCGTCCTCGGAATCTGGTCATTCATAGGCACAAGGGTCAAAGGTAGCAACCATCCTCACCAATGGTCACATCGAGAACTAAATCAAAACACATATTACTGCTACATGCACTACCTAAGTAGGTTCATTACTCAACAAGTCTTCTCAATTGGCAACTCAACATCCAAATTTATCAAATTGAACTCTTACTGTCACCGAGTCAAACACCAACTTTTCAATTACGATTACCATCAAATGGTCAATTCTGACATAAGTTGGTCCACTATTTCCATTTACCCAACACAACAGTCAGACAATCTATCACACGGTTGCCTACAGTATCACACTCGTCCTTTTCCGTAGTAACCACATACCAACAATCAGACGTATACCAAAAACTATGCAAGTCATTTTCTACCAGAGTGTTTAAGTTAAAAGGATAACGATCCATCAATTCTACTTCAATTACGAGTAACACCATTTCAACATGAGAAAACTCATAAACAATACATCGACCCGTCATCGATCTAGTAAATTTCCACAAAGTGAGTCATATCAAGTTTCTATTTTCCTACTAAATTCTAGAATCATAGGTAACTGTCCATTATTTAGCCCATCAATTTATAACAACAATCTGGTTTCTATGGTGTTTTATGAAAAGTCCACGTCAAAATTGACATTGCACACCAATTCTCGTAGATACCATCGGTAATCCACCTATAAACCATCTAACCAAACCATTCAGTCAAGTTCTCGAGATCATCCATAAGATGACTCCATCAAATTTTCCAATTTTGTCATTCCATGTCATCAATCTGATGCCATTGTTTCACATGAAAACACAATATCAACACTAATTTCCTTACAATAACAGTACTAATTTCATTGAAATTACCCAAATCTATAATCAAATACTCATTCTCAACCCTGTATTTAAGAAATTTCTCATACTTCTCGCAACAAAGTCGTTACCTACCAGATGTTCCATCAGCTAAAACATGTCTCTGATCATACCGTCAATAGTAAGTATTATTACAAACACAATTTTCAAATCACTTTAAATCGTACCGTTAATGGTTTCTGATAGCATACATTTACTAATATTGCCATGGTACAAATATCAACACGTTATTTCCATCAAATAACATCGGTACACGAATTTGACACCACCCACTCAGCTTTTGTAAAGTCATCACTTAGTTAAAACTCCATCAGAACTCGCAATTTAACCCTGATTACCAATAATAAATCAACATCTAGATCCAACACAATGATCGTTACCATGTCTGAAAGGTTAACTTCTTGTCAAGTTCTTCAGAAAATCGCAATAAATCGACATTAAGGGAAATTTCGCAAATAATCATATGTCAAATCTCATCAAGTTTCCCCCGAGAAGATAATATTGATCTCAATGTAACTTAAAATTTTCAACCCATTGAAACAATGTTTTCCAATTAATATATCCAATCCCACCTGGTCACAACATATAACGCTGTCAATCAACATCATATCCATCACCTACTATATCTTCTCCGACTTTCAAAACTACTATATGATTCACTACAATGTATTTTCATTGGCCATACGCAATACATTGTCTCAAATCATACTTTCATTTCAAATATCTCGGAGCAAGATCCTAATCATGTTCATCAGTCTATCCATTACTACGTTCACGAGTCACTGTTAGTTACAACCCACTAACAATAAACAATTCCAAAGAACACAAGGTTGACAAACCTATACTTTAACACACAATTATTACACTTACTGTTTGTTGACACCTCATTCACTATCACACCGTTCTGGGTTCATACTGAAAATCTCACTCTAGTGCTTCTTACAACCTCAGGTTTTCTGAACTATGAATTATCCTGAAGATTAAATATCTAACATCGCTTTCTAACTCAACTGTATAATAACCAGTTCTGATAACATCCAACAGTTCCCAAGAACTCAGTCTTAAATCACTTTTAGCTATACAGTACTGGAAGAGTCAATCTCTATTTCAAGTTCCACCTAAGGTCAAATCTTTCTTTGGTTAACTCCAACAATGAATCGGTCACGCTGACAACATATGACAATTTGTAAGAACTCTCAGTTCAAAAAAAATCAACCCATAAACATATACTATCTCAAAATAGGTTCAATTATTATTCGCAGTCACACGCTCACATCAATAATTCCATGATCGTCGAACCTAGACTTACCGATTTTTAAGGTTCGATAATGCAACAATTAACCAGTTACTACAAGTTAATTCCCAAAAGATTTCAACCATCAATTGAAGCTGTTACACGACTCCCATAACATAAGAATTTATCATGTCAAATCATTCCAGCTTATTGACATACTGATCACAATTCCAAACGGGGTCGAACACTCGACATTATCTTCGGGTCTTAGCATCTACCCAATACCAACCCCCATTTAAATCAAGAGTTTCCCTGTTATCTAAAGATAACTCACAGAACACTACTCACAAATCTCAATCTTAGTCTAACTCACGCCCGAGACTCAAGGTCAACACACACCCAAAAACTCGGTCCTCAGTCAGGTCAAAGTTCGTCTCTATTTTCCCAAGAGACCAATTCAAGAAAGTCGCCCACATTTATTCTAAGAACTACATGAAAGGTCATATCAGGCCACGAAAGGAAGATATATCCTTTAGACAACCCTACGGGTCCTACACAATAAGTTCAATCATACTACGATATCACTAAACTAGTCACACTCAGTGATTCAGTCATGGTCTATTAAGCATATAGACTACTCGCCTCATAAAGTCACTCAATAGAATCCTAATCACTGGTCAACAATTAAGGGGACTACTACCCTAATCAGTCCCTACGAGTCACTACGTACATCCCGCCCATCAACTGTAACGGAACAACACTTCATATAAGCCCTATACAACACTTATCAGGACACACATAACAATATGTCAGGTTTAGACTAATGGAAAATTTACTAAAAGCATGGCAACATGTCACTTAAATTAGATCCCATGCATAACTACACAACATGGCACTTATCACATATCGTAGTTCAGTTCCGACCGACATATCATGCAATCACATAAAACATAACAACGGAACACCATGTTCAAATTATTCATCCATTAAAATGCACTATCCCAATATAAAACCAACAATTTTCACTAATCATGGTAAGCATGTCTAATGCAATCACGTCTGACAAGTCTCAGAGAACATGTCAATCACAAAAAGCATGGAACCACGTCAAAGGGAACAAGATCCCAATAATGTTGATGGTATCTCCAGACATATCTAATGTAACTGGAGCCGTCAAATCATCGACTATTTCTGCTATAGAAATAACAATCACATCACAATGATCCCCACTATTTACAACAGATTACAAGCACACATAACCACATGTATACAATCTAATAGTACACTACTAATAACAATAATGTAATAAGAACGCACCTTCATAAGAAAGAAGACATCTTCTTATCTATCAACACATCGATCCCACCTGCACCTTGGACCCACTCCAATATTAATTACAATCACTACAGCAACAGTAGCCAGAATCAGTTTCGGTTGTCATTGTTCCATATCATTTATCATTTTCTTTTGTATCTCATAATTTCCTTTATCACTGCAACTCATATACATCTTTATCCACTCGATACTTTAATACGACACTCCTGACTAATCAAAATCAATCTTGATGTCATCAACGGAGCTCTGACAATGCTGAGGGTCAACGGGGCATCTGCAGGATTTGATCGATCGTCATACCTGTCTTATCACATAACTTCACACAAAAACTTAGTAGATAATAGGTTAGTTCAATCACAACTAATGCACATACTATCCTGCATTCACTTAACCCCACCCACGGACATGTTTGACTACACTCAGGGGTTGAGAACAAGATACACACATGTACTTGCTGTCAAACCTATGCTCTGATACCAACTTGTAACACCGGCCATTTTTTTTAAATACAGCGGAAGTCTTATTTAGTAAAATCACAACCTAATTACATTAGTACAAAAACCACTTAATTAAGTTTACTTTATCAAACGGTGTTACATTATTACATACACGGTTACAAAAGTCCACATCAGAGTTGCAAGTCAAACATGTCTTCTACATCAATGCCCAATCCCATCAGCAGTAGCTAAACCTGCAGGGGAAGGAATGTGGGGGATTAGCGCATCGCTAAGTGAATGGAATCTATCTACAGATTAAGCTTAAGCAATCTATCATAAAACAGTCAACTAACATGCTTACAACCATCAAGCATACAAATAACGACAATATGAGGCTCGACGGCTTGTACGGGCACACGACTCCTAGCCGATCGAACTAGAGTCTACCGATAGTCCTTCCTACCAAGTCTCTGCATAACTATCCAAACGTAACACATGCGTTCTTCTATGTTATACTAACAGACTGTAGGACTTGGACTCAACCTCCCTTGGAATGGTTGACCTCACACGAACTTCAACCGCCCTATGCATGGTTGAAAGCCCCCAGCCGCCCTAGGCATAGCTGGTGTCAAACACAATGCACATATACAATATATATAGATCACACAGCATGCAACTATCTAACTAGCATGACAATCACTACACTACACAAGGTAATCAGAGTAATCCACAGTAGCATGATTTGCTACTTAAACTCTATCCGAAGATAAACCCACTCACCAATTACCAGCAACGGCCCAGATTCTAACTACTGAGCTTTCTCTTTATCCTTTTCACCTGAGAATAAACATAACCAAGTTAGTAATCACGTCTTGATATAATCCCAGCAACAAGACAATAGCATCAATATATAAACACTTGAACACTTAACCACCTGACCAGTCAACCGTACGAGTGACACTCACCCGCATGTTTGAGGAACCTCAACCGCGATTGACACTTCACTCGTACGTTTAGTCCTTGGCCAAATATCTAATTAGACAACAGTAGATCCGTACGGTTGACTACACGAGTGAAATATGACTCGTACGAGTCACATTTCAACCGTACGATCCAACTTTCAAATATACTAGTTCAAGTAGTCACTCACTCGTGCGGTTCTCCATGCGGTTGACCGCCTCAACCGTACGAGTGAAAGCTTACTCATACGAGTGAAGGCTCACTTATGCGAGTGACAAGGAACATCAATAACAATATGTAATAACATTTTCCAACCTATATTCATCATATATTCAATCATTCATAAGCCTATATCAAGAATTTAACCCATAATAAAATATTAACGCATGCACACTAGACACACACGCTAATACCTCTATTTTTGACCCAAATACATTTTGATATAGCTTCTAAGAAGTTTACCATTGGAAATGATTTTTCATTATGATTCCAACGATACTTGATTCATCAAAAATGGAGTTACGGTTTGAAAGTTATGACCAAAACAAGTTTCCACAAATCTGACCCTGTGCTCACACGTGTGACTGAGGCCTCACTCGTGCGAGTGAGTCCTCACACATGTGGTTGACCCTCAAAAGTGTGGTCACTCGTACGAGTGACCTGTCAAAAGTGTGGGTGTTGAAGAAGAGATCCTGCACGCTGATTTTCGTTTTGGCCCAAAAACTCGATTTTTGTAAGTTCTAACACCAAAACCACTTGAAAAACATCATATAAACCTTATAGAAGCTATATATAACATCAATTAAGCATAACATACACAAAATATGAAGATTCAAGCTCAAAATTCATCAAAAACCCATTTTACATCCAAACCCAATTTCTAGGAATTGACATACGAATTCAAGCAAACAAACCTGGATTAATGATCACAAAGATGATATGAATCAATCCTTAAAGCCTCTTGATTCAATTTCTAGCTTGGATCAATTAGGGTTTGAGATGGGATAAAGTTTAGGTACGTACTAGCTTTGAGAATTATCTAAAAATGAGAAGAAATAAGCAATCTGCACTCTAAATGGGTTATTAAAACCCATACCCCACAACACACGGGTATTTACTAGTTATCTAATATCTTTCGTACTTAATTTGGCAACTCTAACGGAGTCCAAATTAAACAAACAAACCATTTCTGTGACCCTTGTCACAAACTGGTCTTAACCACATATTCAATTAATAATACACATATTATTAAAATAAAAGCATATTTAAACACAACTATAAACCTAAGGGCAATTAAGTAATCTAACTTCTAACCCCAGTTTCAGTCTGTTACAATATTATCGAATAATGCCGGCAGAATAACACTTATATTCTTTATAATATCCATAGTGTTACAACGCTTGATAGCTTCTAGTACTAACTACATACTATTCTCCTATTGATCACTAGAGAGCGGCAATAGAAAGATAATTATTTTCCTGATCTCTATACTTTTCTCTCTCTAGAATATAGAGAGAGAAAGTAGAGAGAGAACTAATCTCCTACTGATCACTAGAGAGAGACAATAGAGAGATGTTTTAGAGAGAGAATTGAAGAAGGTGTGTGTTGAAATGGTGGGATGAGCCACCTATTTATAGGAAAGGCTTTATGGAAAATTTGTAAATAAGTTGGCTGAAAAACCCTGGAAAGTGGGACGGCAGGTAGGACGGCAGGTAGGACGGCGGATAGGACGGAAGGTAGGACGGCAGGCAGGATGCTGGAAAATGGCTGGGAAACGGCTGACAGGCCGTATGGCAAGCAGTATGGCCAGGCCGTTTGCAAGGGCAAGCCGTTTGTTGTTCCCGTATGCCAAGGCCGTATGGCAGGCCGTTTTACATACTGGCAGGCCGTATGGCAAGCCGTATGGCCTGCCCTGGTCTGGTGTGTTTCATGGGTCGTAACTTGATTTCCTTGGTCGTAACTTGTCTTTCACCGTTTTCGCTCTAGAATCTTCGTTTTAGCTCCGTTTTACTTGATTCATTTTGCATCACCTTTGTAGTTACTAAATCTACCAAATTAACCAACAAAGTGATTATTTTGGCGATAAAGTTTGGAACTTTATTATTTTTGGGCTTAATATCGGAGATAAAAATGTGACTTTTTAGCCGATATCAGAACCTTAGTTTTAGATCAACGACCAGAAGGGAAAAAAAGGGTATAAACCAAAATTGTGTGTCTTTCGTTTGTGTTTTACAAACGTGACCCTTGTGGTGTTTTTAAGTCTCAATATTTGGACTCATCTAAAGCCCAACATAGTATTAAGGTCTAACAACCTATTTTAAAAGTAAATAAAGCCCAACCCCATACCAAAGCCCAAAATTCTATTATGAGCCCAAAACAGGAACACAAATCTATTTTATCCAAATCCTTTTTACAAAACAATTTTTTAAAGAAAATAAATAAATTCGATATAAATAATTCGTGTTATAACGGAAACACAAGTATGATTTCCAACAACAAAAAAAGTAACGAATGGATATTTGACTGTGGTGCAACACACACCATGACTTTTGAAAAAGTTGATTTTTGTCCCAAATCAAAACCTTGAGTTGATAACGTTCAAACGGTCAATGGAGGTGTTGTACAAGTAGAAGGGGGTGTGGGAATTGAAATTACTCCGATAATGAAACTGTCTAATTGTTTATATATTCCAACCTTATCTCACAAACTATTATCTGTTAGTCACGTGACAAAAGAACTGAATTGTTCTGTTTTATTACACCCCACCTTTTGTATCCTACAAGATATCAAGACCGGGATGATTATTGGGCGGCGCACTGAACGAGGTGAGTTATACTATGTAGACGCAGTAACCTAACAAGGTTCTGTGATGCTTGCACATGTAACACCTAATAGGGAGGCATGGTTATGACATAGGAGATTGAGTCACCCTTCTGTCGGATACTTACGTTCTTTATTCCCTAGCCTTTTTACATCCAATGTTAATTTAATTTGTGAAACTTGTATTTTGACCAAAAGCCACAGAAGTACTTTTAAACCTAGTAATACGAGAAAAGATGTACCTTTCGCTTTAATCCATTCTGATGTATGGGGTCCTGCACTGGTTATTGGGGGAGAAATTTCCGGTATTTTATCTTATTTATTGATGACCATTCACGCATGACATGGATTTATTTTTTAACTCACAAATCAGAAGTGTCTGAAAATTTTTTCCCACTTTTATAAAATGGTACAAACTCAATTTAACAAAAACATACAAATTTTAAGATCCGATAATGGGGGTGAGTTTGTCAATACTTAAATGAAACTTTTTTGTGAAGATAAAGGGATTATTCACCAAACATCTTGTGCTCATACCCCCGAACAAAACGGAGTAGCCGAACGGAAAAATCGACTACTCTTAGAAATGACAAGAGCTTTATTACTTAAATCCAAGGTTCTGAAGAGTTTTTGGCCCGAAGCCCTTGCTCCCACTACCTATCTTATCAACCGTTTACCTACTAAAATTTTGGGCACAAAAACTCCTAAAGATACTCTTTCCCATTTCCATACCCTTCCGACTTCATTTAGCATTGAACCTCGAATATTTGGGTGCTCGGTCTTTGTCCATATTTCAAACATGAGCGCACCAAACTTGATCCGTGAAATGTCTCGTTCTTATTGATTAAAAACGTTCCATATTAATTGATTTCGTTGCGAGGTTTTGACCTCTATATGAGACGTTTTTCAAAGACTGCATTCATTTTTAAAACAAACCATAACCTTTATTTCATAAATAAAGGTTTAAAAAGCTTTACGTAGATTATCAAATAATGATAATCTAGAATATCCTGTTTACACACGACCATTACATAATGGTTTACAATACAAATATGTTACATCGAAATCAGTTTCTTGAATGCAGTTTTTACACAATATCATACAAACATGGACTCCAAATCTTGTCCTTATTTTAGTATGCAACAGCGGAAGCTCTTAATATTCACCTGAGAATAAACATGCTTTAAACGTCAACAAAAATGTTGGTGAGTTATAGGTTTAACCTATATATATCAAATCGTAACAATAGACCACAAGATTTCATATTTCAATACACATCCCATACATAGAGATAAAAATCATTCATATGGTGAACACCTGGTAACCGACATTAACAAGATGCATATATAAGAATATCCCCATCATTCCGGGACACCCTTCGGATATGATATAAATTTCGAAGTACTAAAGCATCCGGTTCTTTGGATGGGGTTTGTTAGGCCCAATAGATCTATCTTTAGGATTCGCGTCAATTAGGGTGTCTGTTCCCTAATTCTTAGATTACCAGACTTAATAAAAAGGGGCATATTCGATTTCGATAATTCAACCATAGAATGTAGTTTCACGTACTTGTGTCTATTTTGTAAATCATTTATAAAACCTGCATGTATTCTCATCCCAAAAATATTAGATTTTAAAAGTGGGACTATAACTCACTTTCACAGATTTTTACTTCGTCGGGAAGTAAGACTTGGTCACTGGTTGATTCACGAACCTATAACAATATATACATATATATCAAAGTATGTTCAAAATATATTTACAACACTTTTAATATATTTTGATGTTTTAAGTTTATTAAGTCAGCTGTCCTTGTTAGTAACCTACAACTAGTTGTCCACAGTTAGATGTACAGAAATAAATCGATAAATATTATCTTGAATCAATCCACGACCCAGTGTATACATATCTCAGTATTGATCACAACTCAAACTATATATATTTTGGAATCAACCTCAACCCTGTATAGCTAACTCCAACATTCACATATAGAGTGTCTATGGTTGTTCCGAAATATATATAGATGTGTCGACATGATAGGTCGAAACATTGTATACGTGTCTATGGTATCTCAAGATTACATAATATACAATACAAGTTGATTAAGTTATGGTTGGAATAGATTTGTTACCAATTTTCACGTAGCTAAAATGAGAAAAATTATCCAATCTTGTTTTACCCATAACTTCTTCATTTTAAATCCGTTTTGAGTGAATCAAATTGCTATGGTTTCATATTGAACTCTATTTTATGAATCTAAACAGAAAAAGTATAGGTTTATAGTCGGAAAAATAAGTTACAAGTCATTTTTGTAAAGGTAGTCATTTCAGTCGAAAGAACGACGTCTAGATGACCATTTTAGAAAACATACTTCCACTTTGAGTTTAACCATAATTTTTGGATATAGTTTCATGTTCATAATAAAAATTATTTTCTCAGAATAACAACTTTTAAATCAAAGTTTATCATAGTTTTTAATTAACTAACCCAAAACAGCCCGCGGTGTTACTACGACGGCGTAAATCCGGTTTTACGGTGTTTTTCGTGTTTCCAGGTTTTAAATCATTAAGTTAGCATATCATATAGATATAGAACATGTGTTTAGTTAATTTTAAAAGTCAAGTTAGAAGGATTAACTTTTGTTTGCAAACAAGTTTAGAATTAACTAAACTATGTTCTAGTGATTACGAGTTTAAACCTTCGAATAAGATAGTTTTATATATATGAATCGAATGATGTTATGAACATCATTACTACATCAAGTTTAGTAGGTAAACCTACTGGAAGTGACAAGAAATGATCTAGCTTCAAAGGATCTTGAATGGCTTGAAAGTTCTTGAAGTAGGATCATGACACAAAAACAAGTTCAAGTAAGATTTTTACTCGAATTAAGATAGTTTATAGTTATAGAAATTGATTCAAAGTTTGAATATGAATATTACCTTGGATAAGAAAGATAACCTACTGTATATAACAAAGGTTTCTTGATCTTAGATGATTACTTGGAATGGATTAGAAAGCTTGGAAGTAAATTAGTAAACTTGAAGGGATTTTTAAAGTGTTCTTGAAGTGTTCTTCCTATGATGATTATAGCTTGATTCTTGAAGTGATTTTTGATGAAGATGATGATTAACTACTGGAAAAATACGTTCATAATAGTGTGTGTGTGTGTGTTGAGAGAGAATTAGAAAGAGAATTGGAAGTGAAATGGAGTGAATGATGAGTGGTAATTGGTGAGTGGTGAGTGGGGTTAAAAGGAGTTCTAGTTAGTTGACTAGTGAAAGGACCCGTCCTAATCCATCCGGACGAAGTCCATATCGATTATAAACGATTCACAACAGTTGATTACATCGCGAGGTACTTGACCTCTATATGATACATTTTACAAACATTGCATTCGTTTTGAAAAGACAATCTTTCATTACATCTAAAGTTGACAGACATGCATACCATTTCATAATATATTCAACTATAATTGACTTAATAAAGATCATGATAAACTCAATGACTCGAATGCAACGTCTTTTGAAATATGTCATGAATGACTCCAAGTAATATCTTTTAAATGATCAAATGCACAGCGGAAGATTTCTTTCGTACCTGAGAATAAACATGCTTTAAAGTGTCAACCAAAAGGTTGGTGAGTTCATTAGTTTATCATAAATAATCATTTCATAAATTTAATAGACCACAAGATTTCATATTTCCATTTCTCATAAACATACGTCCCATGCATAGAGACAAAAAATCATTCATATGGATTGAACACCTGGTAACCGACATTCACAATATACATATAAGAATATCCCCATCATTCTGGGATCCTCCATCGGACATGATATAAATTTCGAAGTACTAAAGCATCCGGTACCTTGGATGGGGCTTGTTGGGCCCGATAGATCTATCTTTAGAGTTCGCGTCAATTAGGGTGTCTGTTCCCTAATTCTTAGATTACCAGACTTAATAAAAAGGGGCATATTCGATTAGATAATCCAACCATAGAATGTAGTTTCGATTACTTGTGTCTATTTCGTAAAGCATTTATAAAAGCAGCGCATGTATTCTCAGTCCCAGAAATATATATTGCGAAAGCATTTAAAAAGGGATTATTGTAAAACAGTTAATAAAACATTTGCATGTATTCTCAGCCCAAAAATATATATTGCAAAAGCATTTAAAAAGGGAGCAAATGAAACTCACGCATATAAATATTGTAAATCAGTTAATAAAGCATTTGCATGTATTCTCAGCCCAAAAATATATATGTAAAAAGGGAATAATGAAACTCACCTTATTGTATTTTGTAGTAAAAATACATATAACAACATTGAACAACTAAACAATGCAAGGTTGGCCTCGGATTCACGAACCTATATCATTTGTATATTTATTAATATTCATGGTTGTAATTGAACACACATATATATAAATGTATTAGTTATATCATTTTTATGTTAATAATATATATGTTTTATATGTTCATTTTTGTGTATAATAGAATATTAAATTTTTGTTATGTTATATGTGTTAAATATATATATTTATGTATGTATTTCATTTGTTTATCAAAACAGTAATTCTGTTATATTAAGTTAATACTAGTAAAAATAATGATAATAATATTAATAATATACATATGTTAATAATAATCCTATTAATGATAATAATCATGATATTAATAATAATACTTGTAAAAATATTAATTTTACTGTCTATGATAGTTATTAATGATTTACTAATAATAAAGATAATAATTTTACTAAGAATGATAATATTAATAAAAATAATGATATTTCTATTAATGTTGCATTTGTTTAGTAATAATAATAATAATGATATTTATTATTATCTTCATCCCTAATTCTATTTACATATTTATATTTATTTTCATATTCATATCATACTTATATTTTTGTCCTCAAAACATATCAATCATTATCATTTTTTTTATAATAACACTAATATGTATACTACTTAATATTAATAATAATAATAATAATAATAATAATAATAATAATAATAATAATAATAATAATAATAATAATAATAATAATAATAATAATAATAATAATAATAATAATAATAATAATAATAATAATAAGGAATAAATGAGTATACCATTAGAAATCTCTCCCTAAAAAGAAATGCCCATGACGGGACTCGAACCCGCAACCTCACGCTAACCCGAACACCCTCCTAACCACTTGTCCATTCCTTTCATTTCTGTAATAATACACAATCTAAATATAATTAACCCAATAATATTTTCTGTTATAATTTCTTCATAATCCTCCCACAAGCAGTCGACCAGGATCAATCCCATTCTCGAATTGGATTCGATTTAGTATATGAATTGAAATATAACAACTTGTAAATATGATGTTAATTAATAGAAAAAAAAATTAAAAAAATACCACAGCAGGCCTGCTGCCTTCGTAAAAAAAAAAAAAAAAAAAACCTTAATTATGATATTGAATTTAAGAGGTTTTTAGACTTTGAATTCTTCATGAAATTTGTTCCAAATGATCGTTATAATATACTAGTATCATTAATTTAATTCAAATCTTAACAAAAAATTCAAATTTGATTGAAGAACAAATGTTGACTTTTTAGTTTCAAATCTTTGACTCATAAATTTGAATTCGTTTTGAGAAATTGGAAGGTGAAAGTTTACAGAAAGTTCAACTAAATAAATCCTAACCTAACAGCATTTTTATATTTTTAAAATTCATACGATTTCAATCTATTGATAATCCTTGTCAAGAACACTAAGAACACTAAACCAAATTTTGAGTTTTAGGTCGTTTTAGATATAAATTTCTACATGAATTGGGTAGTAAATCACCACTAGAAACTTTTCAAATCATTAATTTAACTTTAAACACTAGAACGAACTCTAATTTGATCTTTGTTCATATGTTTGACTTTTTTTAAAAAATAATCTTTGACTCGTAAATTTGAGATTAATAAAAAGAATTGAGAGTTAGAAACTTACAGATAGTTTACATAGATCATTCCTAACAATCTTGCATCTATAATTTTTGTAATTGAATTCGATTTGGAATTTTGGCCAAAATCCCTCAAGAACAGAGAGTCGTTTTTCTTTTTTTTTTTTTCTTTTTTTTTCTTTTTTTTTATCAAAAAGAAATGGTGATTGTTTTATTCTGCAACTGGTAGACAAGAAGAATCAATTGGGACTATAATTTTAACCCAAGAAAAGGACTGGAAATAGCAAGCGTACTAGTTCCTAATTTTTATATTTTATATACTTAAATTAATATTAATAATTAATAATAATAATAATTATTATTATAATAATTACTATTATTATTATATTAATAATAATGATACTAATAATCATAAAATGATAATAATATTATTAATGGTAGTGATAAATAGCATTGTTTTCTAATAATAATAATAATAATAACTATAATAATAATGATGTTTAAAATATATATATAACAATTTATATGTATTACATTTTTATATCTATGTATTATATATCTATTTTAGATATTATGTTGTTTCATAATAATTGTCATACATCACAACATATATTATTTATACTTTTTATCAATATACATATAATAATAATTATGTTTATATATTATATTCAAATTACTATATATACTTCTGTTTTACATATCTAACTTTATTACTTAGATGAATGTAACAATTAACTCAAAGTATAATATTCTATATTTAATACTTTGCTAGCGTTGACAAATTATGTTTGATATCATTTATTTTCAATATACCCTATTTAATATAACAAGTTTTAGTTATTTTAAGTTATTAAATCACATAATAATTCTCTAATATTTTTAATTTAAAATATACTATTATTTACATGTATAGTTATTTACATAAACATTTCTGTTTACGTTTAAAGGTTCGTGAATCGTCAGAAATAGTCAAAGGTTAAATACATTCATGTAGTCTATTCCAAAATTTTGAGACTTAGCTTTACAGACTTTGTTTATCGTATCGAAATCATAATTAGATTAGGTTTAAATTTAGTCGGAAATTCCCGGGTCGTCACAACTAGCTCATGGTAGAAGTTAAAATTGATTAGTCATACATGACATAATCAAGAGTGGAATCTCATGCTAGTTCCTATTGGTATATACCCATAGTAAGTACGTTTTTAAGCTGTGTATAATACGGGTAAGAATACGACTAGAATTCTTGATGAAAGAAAAGAATGGGAAAGTAACTGTAACCATTTTCGTTAAGTATGAGTGTTTTGATATATGTCTTGAAGTCTTCCAAAAGTATTTTAATACATCTAAATACACTACATGTATATACATTTTAACTGAGTCGTTAAGTCATCGTTAGTCGTTACATGTAAGTGTTGTTTTGAAACCTTTAAGTTAACGATCTCAATTAATGTTGTTAACCCATTGTTTATTATATCTAATGAGATGTTAAATTATTATATTATCATGATATTATGATATATTAATATATCTTAATATGATATATATACATTTAAATGTCGTTACAACGATAATCGTTACATATATGTCTCGTTTCGAAATCCTTAAGTTAGTAGTCTTGTTTATATGTATATAACTCATTGTTAATATACTTATGGAGATAATTACTTATCATAATCTCATGTTAACCATATGTATATCCATATATATCGTCATGTCGTTTTTACAAGTTTTAACGTTCGTGAATCGCCGGTCAACTTGGGTGGTCAATTGTCTATATGAAACATATTTCAATTAATCAAGTCTTAACAAGTTTGATTGCTTAACATGTTGAAAACATTTAATCATGTAAATATCAATCACAATTAATATATATAAACATGGAAAAGTTCGGGTCACTACAGTACCTACCCGTTAAATAAATTTCGTCCCGAAATTTTAAGCTGTTGAAGGTGTTGACGAATCTTCTGGAAATAGATGCGGGTATTTCTTCTTCATCTGATCTTCACGCTCCCAGGTGAACTCGGGTCCTCTACGAGCATTCCATCGAACCTTAACAATTGGTATCTTGTTTTGCTTAAGTCTTTTAACCTCACGATCCATTATTTCGACGGGTTCTTCGATGAATTGGAGTTTTTCGTTGATTTGAATTTCATCTAACGGAATAGTGAGATCTTCTTTAGCAAAAAATTTCTTCAAATTCGAGACGTGAAAAGTGTTATGTACAGCCGCGAGTTGTTGAGGTAACTCAAGTCGGTAAGCTACAGGTCCGACACGATCAATAATCTTGAATGGTCCAATATAACTTGGATTTAATTTCCCTCGTTTACCAAATCGAACAACGCCTTTCCAAGGTGAAACTTTAAGCATGCCCATCTCTCCAATTTCAAATTCTATATCTTTTCTTTTGATGTCAGCGTAGCTCTTTTGTCGACTTTGGGCGGTTTTCAACCGTTGTTGAATTTGGATGATCTTCTCGGTAGTTTCTTGTATAATCTCCGGACCCGTAATCTGTCTATCCCCCACTTCAGTCCAACAAATTGGAGACCTGCACTTTCTACCATAAAGTGCTTCAAACGGCGCCATCTCAATGCTTGAATGGTAGCTGTTGTTGTAGGAAAATTCTGCTAACGGTAGATGTCGATCCCAACTGTTTCCAAAATCAATAACACATGCTCGTAGCATGTCTTCAAGCGTTTGTATCGTCCTTTTGCTCTGCCCATCAGTTTGTGGATGATAGGCAGTACTCATGTCTAGACGAGTTCCTAATGCTTGCTGTAATGTCTGCCAGAATCTTGAAATAAATCTGCCATCCCTATCAGAGATAATAGAGATTGGTATTCCATGTCTGGAGACGACTTCCTTCAAATACAGTCGTGCTAACTTCTCCATCTTGTCATCTTCTCTTATTGGCAGGAAGTGTGCTGATTTGGTGAAACGATCAACTATTACCCAAATAGTATCAAAACCACTTGCAGTCCTTGGCAATTTAGTGATGAAATCCATGGTAATGTTTTCCCATTTCCATTCCGGGATTTCGGGTTTTTGAAGTAGACCTGATGGTTTCTGATGCTTAGCTTTGACCTTAGAACACGTCAAACATTCTCCTACGTATTTAGCAACATCGGCTTTCATACCCGGCCATCAAAAATGTTTCTTGAGATCCTTGTACATCTTCCCCGTTCCAGGATGTATTGAGTATCTGGTTTTATGAGCTTCTCTAAGTACCATTTCTCTCATATCTCCAAATTTTGATACCCAAATCCTTTCAGCCCTATACCGGGTTCCGTCTTCCCGAATATTAAGATGCTTCTCCGATCCTTTGGGTATTTCATCCTTTAAATTTCCCTTTTTTAAAACTCCTTGTTGCGCCTCCTTTATTTGAGTAGTAAGGTTATTATGAATCATTATATTCATAGATTTTACTCGAATGGGTTCTCTGTCCTTCCTGCTCAAGGCATCGGCTACCACATTTGCCTTCCCCGGGTGGTAACGAATCTCAAAGTCATAATCATTCAATAATTCAATCCACCTACGCTGCCTCATATTCAGTTGTTTCTGATTAAATATGTGTTGAAGACTTTTGTGGTCGGTATATATAATACTTTTGACCCCATATAAGTAGTGCCTCCAAGTCTTTAATGCAAAAACAACCATGCCTAATTCCAAATCATGCGTTGTATAATTTTGTTCGTGAATCTTCAATTGTCTAGACGCATAAGCAATCACCTTCGTTCGTTGCATTAATACACAACCGAGACCTTGCTTTGATGCGTCACAATAAATCACAAAATCATCATTCCCTTCAGGCAATGACAATATAGGTGCCGTAGTTAGCTTTTTCTTCAATAACTGAAACGCTTTCTCTTGTTCATCATTCCATTCAAATTTCTTCCCTTTATGCGTTAATGCAGTCAAGGGTTTTGCTATTCTGGAAAAGTCTTGGATGAACCTTCTGTAGTAACCAGCTAGTCCTAAAAACTGGCGTATGTATTTCGGAGTTTTTGGGGTTTCCCACTTTTCAACAGTTTCTATCTTTGCCGGATCCACCTTAATACCTTTTTTGTTCACTATGTGACCGAGGAATTGAACTTCTTCCAACCAAAATGCACACTTTGAAAATTTAGCGTACAATTCTTCCTTCCTCAATACTTCTAACACCTTTCTCAAATGTTTACCGTGTTCTTGGTCATTCTTTGAGTAAATAAGTATGTCATCAATGAAAACAATGACAAACTTGTCAAGGTATGGTCCACACACTCGGTTCATAAGGTCCATGAATACAGCTGGTGCATTAGTTAAACCAAATGGCATGACCATAAACTCGTAATGACCGTAACGTGTTCTGAAAGCAGTCTTTGGAATATCATCTTCTTTCACCCGCATTTGATGATACCCGGAACGTAAGTCAATCTTTGAATAAACAGACGAGCCTTGTAGTTGATCAAATAAGTCGTCGATTCTCGGTAGTGGGTAGCGGTTCTTGATGGTAAGTTTGTTCAACTCTCGGTAGTCGATACACAACCTGAATGTACCATCTTTCTTCTTGACAAACAAAACAGGAGCTCCCCACGGTGATGTGCTTGGTCGAATGAAACCACGCTCTAAAAGTTCTTGTAATTGGCTTTGCAGTTCTTTCATCTCGCTGGGTGCGAGTATGTAAGGAGCACGAGCTATTGGTGCAGCTCCTGGTACAAGATCTATTTGAAATTCAACGGATCGATGTGGGGGTAATCCCGGTAATTCTTTCGGAACTGCATCGGGAAATTCTTTTGCGACGGGAACATCATTGATGCTCTTTTCTTCAGTTTGTACTTTCTCGGCGTGTGCTAGAACAGCATAGCAACCTTTTCTTATTAGTTTTTGTGCCTTTAAATTACTAATAAGATGTAGCTTTGTGTTGCCCTTTTCTCCGTACACCATTAAGGGTTTTCCTTTTTCTCGTATAATGCGAATTGCATTTTTGTAACAAACGGTCTCTGCTTTCACTTCTTTCAACCAGTCCATACTGATTATCACATCAAAACTCCCTAACTCTACTGGTATCAAGTCAATCTTAAATGTTTCGCTAACCAGTTTAATTTCTCGATTCCGATATATATTATCTGCTGAAATTAATTTACCATTTGCTAATTCGAGTAAAAATTTACTATCCAAAGGCGTCAATGGACAACTTAATTTAGCACAAAAATCTCTACTCATATAGCTTCTATCCGCACCCGAATCAAATAAAACGTAAGCAGATTTATTGTCAATAAGAAATGTACCCGTAACAAGCTCCGGGTCTTCCTGTGCCTCTGCCGCATTAATATTGAAAACTCTTCCGCGGCCTTGTCCATTCATGTTCTCCTGGTTCGGGCAATTTCTAATAATGTGGCGTGGTTTTTTTTACATTTATAACAAACTACATTGGCATAACTTGCTCCGACACTACTTGCTCCGCCATTACTCGTTCCGACACCATTTGTTCCTTTCATTCTATTAACCCCTGGTCCGTAGACCTCACACTTCGCCGCGCTATGACCATTTCTTTTACACTTGTTACAAAATTTGGTGCAGAACCCCGAGTGATACTTTTCACACCTTTGGCATAGCTGCTTCTGATTGTTGTTGTTGTTGCGGTTATTATTGTTATTGGGATGATTGTTGTAGTTGCTGTTGTTGTTGTTGTTGTTGTTGTTGTTGTTGGGCCGTTTGTTGTAGTTGCGATTGATGTTGCGATTGTTGGGATAATTGTTGCGATTATTGTTGTAATTACTGTTGTTGTTGTATTGGTGATTCTTATCACCGTTTTCCTCCCACTTTCTTTTAACTTGCTTCACATTGGCCTCTTCAGCAGTCTGTTCTTTAATTCTTTCTTCAATCTGGTTCACTAGTTTGTGAGCCATTCTACATGCCTGTTGTATGGAGGCGGGCTCGTGTGAACTTATATCTTCTTGGATTCTTTCCGGTAATCCTTTCACAAACGCATCGATCTTCTCTTCCTCATCTTCAAATGCTCCCGGACACAATAGGCACAATTCTGTGAATCGTCTTTCGTACGTGGTAATATCAAATCCTTGGGTTTGTAACCCTCTAAGTTCTATCTTGAGCTTATTGACCTCGGTTCTGGGAGGGTACTTCTCGTTCATCAAGTGCTTGAATGCTGACCACGGTAGTGCGTACGCATCGTCTTGTCCCACTTGCTCTAGATAGGTATTCCACCATGTTAACGCAGAACCTGTGAAGGTATGCGTAGCGTACTTCACTTTGTCCTCTTCAGTACACTTACTTATGGCAAACACTGATTCGACCTTCTCGGTCCACCGTTTCAATCCGATCGGTCCTTCGGTTCCATCAAATTCCAAAGGTTTGCAGGCAGTGAATTCTTTGTAGGTGCATCCTACACGATTTCCTGTACTGCTAGATCCAAGGTTATTGTTGGTATGTAGCGCAGCCTGTACTGTGGCTATGTTTGAAGCTAGAAAAGTATGTAATTCCTCTTCATTCATATTCACGGTGTGTCGAGTATTCGGTGCCATTTCCTTCAAAATAGTCAAATGGAACAAGTTAATCATACATAATATCAAGAGTAGTTAATAGTATTTCGTAGCATAATATGAACTCATTTATAAAAGCTTTTTCTTCATATTAGCGTTTTATAAGTTTAAATTCGGGTAGTACCTACCCGTTAAGTTCATACTTAGTAGCTAATATACAATTCAACTACTACAATTCTATATAAAAAACCGATTATAATAATATTTCGCGTTCAAACTTTTATACAATATTTTACAAACTTACAATACCGATTATTTTACATAAAGCATGACATATAGCACACAATAACTTTGATACAAGATAGTTGTGAAGATAATTCTAGCTAGTACACAAGTCGTTCAGCAAAGGAAATAAAGACACGTAATTCATACGTCCAGAAACAAGTCATGCATTCTGGTTTTACTAGGACTACTTCCCATCCTTGGTCTTGTGGAACATAACCGTTATGGCCGTTGATAAGACAGCATGTTGTAACGTCATCAAAGGGACGAGGGTTACGTAATGTCCAACAGTCCCGTAACAATCCAAAAACCTCATTTCTTACCCCAATCACCGACTCCGTCACTTGTGGGAACGTTTTGTTTAATAGTTGTAGGCCGATGTTCTTGTTCTCACTTTGGTGAGAAGCGAACATTACTAATCCGTAAGCATAACATGCTTCTTTATGTTGCATGTTAGGCGCTTTTTCTAAATCACGAAGTCCAATATTCGGATATATTGAGTCAAAATAATTTCTTAACCCATTGCGTAAAATAGCATTTGGGTTCCCCGCAATATATGCGTCAAAGTAAACACATCGTAACTTATGGATTTCCCAATGTGATATCCCCCATCTTTCGAACGAAAGCCTTTTATAAACCAAGGCATTCTTGGAACGTTCTTCGAATGTCTTACAAACTGATCTCGCCTTAAATAGTTGTGCCGAAGAATTCTGACCGACTCTAGACAAGATTTCATCAATCATGTCTCCGGGTAGGTCTCTTAAAATATTGGGTTGTCTATCTATTTTGTGTTTTTATACTGTAAAATAGACAAGAGTTAGATTCATAAAAAAAATACTTATTAATACAAGCAATTTTTACATATATCATAAAGCATAAGCACACTATATTACATATATTACACCACACGAATACAACTATCTTATTCCGACTCGCTTGTTTCTTCTTCTTCGGTTTTGGTTCATTTTGCCAAGTTTCTAGGGATATATGATGTTCCCCTAATACGAGCCGTCGTTTTCCCACATTGGTTTAGAAAAACCTGGTGGTTTAGAGGTTCCCGGGTCATTGTTACAACTTAAGGACTTCGGGGGTTGACGATACATATAAAGTTCATCGGGGTTGGAATTAGATTTCTCTATTTTTATGCCCTTTCCCTTATTATTTTCTTTTGCTTTTTTAAATTCAGTTGGGGTAATTTCTATAACATCATCGGAATTCTCGTCGGAATCTGATTCATCGGAGAATTGGTAATCCTCCCAATATTTTGCTTCCTTAGCGGAAACACCATTGACCATAATTAACCTTGGTCGGTTGGTTGAGGATTTTCTTTTACTTAACCGTTTTATTATTTCCCCCACCGGTTCTATTTCTTCATCCGGTTCCGATTCTTCTTCCGGTTCCGATTCTTCTTCTGGTTCCGACTCTTCTTCCGGTTCCTCTTCGGGAACTTGTGAATCAGTCCACGAATCATTCCAATTTACATTTGACTCTTCATTATTATTAGGTGAGTCAATGGGACTTATTCTAGAGGTAGACATCTATCACATAATATCAAACGCGTTAAGAGATTAATATATCACATAATATTCACATGTTAAAAATATATAGTTTCCAACAAAATTTGTTAAGCAATCATTTTTCAAGTAAACACGGTCGAAGTCCAGACTCACTAATGCATCCTAACAAACTCGATAAGACACACTAATGCAAAATTCTGGTTCTCTAAGACCAACGCTCTGATACCAACTGAAATGTCCCGTTCTTATTAATTAAAAACGTTCCATATTAATTGATTTCGTTGCGAGGTTTTGACCTCTATATGAGATATTTTTCAAAGACTGCATTCATTTTTAAAACAAACCATAACCTTTATTTCATAAATAAAGGTTTAAAAAGCTTTACGTAGATTATCAAATAATGATAATCTAAAATATCCTGTTTACACACGACCATTACATAATGGTTTACAATACAAATATGTTACAACGAAATCAGTTTCTTGAATGCAGTTTTTACACAATATCATACAAACATGGACTCCAAATCTTGTCCTTATTTTAGTATGCAACAACGGAAGCTCTTAATATTCACCTGAGAATAAACATGCTTTAAACGTCAACAAAAATGTTGGTGAGTTATAGGTTTAACCTATATATATCAAATCGTAACAATAGACCACAAGATTTCATATTTCAATACATATCCCATACATAGAGATAAAAATCATTCATATGGTGAACACCTGGTAACCGACATTAACAAGATGCATATATAAGAATATCCCCATCATTCCGGGACACCCTTCGGATATGATATAAATTTCGAAGTACTAAAGCATCCGGTACTTTGGATGAGGTTTGTTAGGCCCAATAGATCTATCTTTAGGATTTGCGTCAATTAGGGTGTCTGTTCCCTAATTCTTAGATTACCAGACTTAATAAAAAGGGGCATATTCGATTTCGATAATTCAACCATAGAATGTAGTTTCACGTACTTGTGTCTATTTTGTAAATCATTTATAAAACCTGCATGTATTCTCATCCCAAAAATATTAGATTTTAAAAGTGGGACTATAACTCACTTTCACAGATTTTTACTTCGTCGAGAAGTAAGACTTGGCCACTGTTGATTCACGGACCTATAACAATATATACATATATATTAAAGTATGTTCAAAATATATTTACAACACTTTTAATATATTTTGATGTTTTAAGTTTATTAAGTCAGCTGTCCTCGTTAGTAACCTACAACTAGTTGTCCACAGTTAGATGTACAGAAATAAATCGATAAATATTATCTTGAATCAATCCACGATCCAGTGTATACGTATCTCAGTATTGATCACAACTCAAACTATATATATATTTTGGAATCAACCTCAACCCTGTATAGCTAACTCCAACATTCACATATAGGGTGTCTATGGTTGTTCCGAAATATATATAGATGTGTCGACATGATAGGTCGAAACATTGTATACGTGTCTATGGTATCTCAAGATTACATAATATACAATACAAGTTGATTAAGTTATGGTTGGAATAGATTTGTTACCAATTTTCACGTAGCTAAAATGAGAAAAATTATCCAATCTTGTTTTACCCATAACTTCTTCATTTTAAATCCGTTTTGAGTGAATCAAATTGCTATGGTTTCATATTGAACTCTATTTTATGAATCTAAACAGAAAAATTATAGGTTTATAGTCGTAAAAATAAGTTACAAGTCGTTTTTATAAAGGTAGTCATTTCAGTCGAAAGAACGACGTCTAGATGACCATTTTAGAAAACATACTTCCACTTTGAGTTTAACCATAATTTTTGGATACAGTTTCATGTTCATAATAAAAATCATTTTCTCAGAATAACAACTTTTAAATCAAAGTTTATCATAGTTTTTAATTAACTAACCCAAAACAGCCCGCGGTGTTACTACGACGGCGTAAATCTGGTTTTACGGTGTTTTTCGTGTTTCCAGGTTTTAAATCATTAAGTTAGCATATAATATAGATATAGAACATGTTTTTAGTTAATTTTAAAAGTCAAGTTAGAAGGATTAACTTTTGTTTGCGAACAAGTTTAGAATTAACTAAACTATGTTCTAGTGATTACGAGTTTAAACCTTCGAATAAGATAGTTTTATATATATGAATCGAATGATGTTATGAACATCATTACTACCTCAAGTTTAGTAGGTAAACCTACTGGAAGTGACAAGAAATGATCTAGCTTCAAAGGATCTTGAATGGCTTGAAAGTTCTTGAAGTAGGATCATGACACAAAAACAAGTTCAAGTAAGATTTTTACTCGAATTAAGATAGTTTATAGTTATAGAAATTGAATCAAAGTTTGAATATGAATATTACCTTGGATAAGAAAGATAACCTACTGTATATAACAAAGGTTTCTTGATCTTAGATGATTACTTGGAATGGATTAGAAAGCTTGGAAGTAAATTAGTAAACTTGAAGGGATTTTTGAAGTGTTCTTGAAGTGTTCTTCCTATGATGATTATAGCTTGATTCTTGAAGTGATTTTTGATGAAGATGATGATTAACTACTGGAAAAATACGTTCATAATAGTGTGTGTGTGTGTGTTGAGAGAGAATTAGAAAGAGAATTGGAAGTGAAATGGAGTGAATGATGAGTGGTAATTGGTGAGTGGTGAGTGGGGTTAAAAGGAGTTCTAGTTAGTTGACTAGCTCATGGTAGAAGTTAAAATTGATTAGTCATACATGACATAATCAAGAGTGGAATCTCATGCTAGTTTCTATTGGTATATACCCATAGTAAGTACGTTTTGAAGCTGTGTATAATACGGGTAAGAATACGACTAGAATTCTTGATGAAAGAAAAGAATGGGAAAGTAACTGTAACCATTTTCGTTAAGTATGAGTGTTTTGATATATGTCTTGAAGTCTTCCAAAAGTATTTTAATACATCTAAATACACTACATGTATATACATTTTAACTGAGTCGTTAAGTCATCGTTAGTCGTTACATGTAAGTGTTGTTTTGAAACCTTTAAGTTAACGATCTCAATTAATGTTGTTAACCCATTGTTTACTATATCTAATGAGATCTTAAATTATTATATTATCATGATATTATGATATATTAATATATCTTAATATGATATATATACATTTAAATGTCGTTACAACGATAATCGTTACATATATGTCTCGTTTCGAAATCCTTAAGTTAGTAGTCTTGTTTATATGTATATAACTCATTGTTAATATACTTATGGAGATACTTACTTATCATAATCTCATGTTAACCATATGTATATCCATATATATATCGTCATGTCATTTTTACAAGTTTTAACGTTCGTGAATCGCCGGTCAACTTGGGTGGTCAATTGTCTATATGAAACATATTTCAATTAATCAAGTCTTAACAAGTTTGATTGCTTAACATGTTGGAAACATTTAATCATGTAAATATCAATCTCAATTAATATATATAAACATGGAAAAGTTCGGGTCACTACAATCCGTGTGCGGAAAAATGTGTCATGGTTGGCTATGGAATAAATCAAAAAGGATATCAGTGTTATAGTCCCAAAAGGTGTCATGTTTTTACTACAATGAACTGTGACTTTGTCAAAATCGAATATTTTTATGATACTCATGAGTGAGGGGAGAAAGAGGAAAATAACACTCTAAGTTGGATACAATGGACACCTAAACCTGATAATATCCAAATACCAACACCAAATCCCGATAATATCCATAATATCCAGATTCTAACACTAAATATCGACAATATCCAAATTCCAACACCAAATCCCAAAAATGTCCAAACATCAACACCAAATCCCGAGACTCCAAATACTACAACACAAGACTTTGAACCTACAGAAATCCCCTCGAATAATGAACATACATTTCAAGATGAACAAAAGAGTCCAACTCACGATACACCACTTGCCAACAATTCAACTTCCGCTGAACCCACCGAAAGATATGTGTTACCATAAAGAATTAACAGAGGTGTTCCACCAAAAAGATATTCTCTGGAAAGGGAATATCAAATATCAAGGTATCATATGACTAATATAGCACAAGGAAACCTATCAAGTGAAGCACAAAAATTCAACTCTGCCTTATATTCTGAAGAAATTCCGACAACTGTTGATCAAGCTATGAAATCTGAAAAATGGAAAAAAGCTATAGAAGAGGAAATATGAGCACTTAAGAAAAAAGACACATGGGAAAAGTGTGTTATACCTCAAGGAAAAAACTCCGTAGGATGCCGATGGGTATTTACAATAAAACGCAAACCAGATGGCACCATTGAACGGTATAAAGCTCGTCTGGTTGCCAAGGGATATACTCAAACCTATGGGATAGATTATTCCGAGACTTTTTCCCCGATTATAAATATTGATACTATTAGAGTTTTATTTTCGATTGCTACAAATGAAGATTGACCACTTCACCAATTTGATGTAAAGAATGCTTTTCTCCATGGTGAATTAAAAGAAGAAGTTTATATGGAAGCTCTACAAAATTTGCGGAAAACTTCAAAAATAGGGAAGTTTGTCGAGTTAAGAAATCTTTATATGGGCTGAAACAATTTCCACGGGCTTGGTTTGAGAGATTTACATTATTTATGAAAAAATATGATTTCAAACAAAGTAACTCGGATCATACTTTTTTCTTAAAGCAAAAAGGTAATTTAATTACATGCTTAATCATTTACGTTGATGATATGATAATAATGGAAAATGATAAAGAGGAAATTTATAATTTAAAAATAAACTTATTTAAAGAATTTGAAATGAAAGACTTAGGCAAACTTAAATACTTCTTGAGGATTGAAGTATTAAGATCCCAACAAGAAATATTTATTTGTCAAAAGAAATATATTCTTAATCTGCTTGCAGAGACAGCGATGATTGATTGCAAACTAGCTGAGACTCCAATGATTCCAAATCAAAAGCTATTTATGGAAGATGATGCTAAGCTAGTAGATAAAGGAAAATACCAAAGGATAGTGGAAAAACTCATTTATCTTGCTCACACTCGACCATATATAGCACGCGGTAGGAGTTGTAAGCCAATTTATGCATCAACCACAGGTTCATCATTTGGAAGCTGCAATGAGGCTTATCCTGTACCGAAATTTTCCATGTTTATATATATTAATTGAGATTGATATTTACATGATTAAATGTTTCCAACATGTTAAGCAATCAAACTTGTTAAGACTTGATTAATTTAAATATGTTTCATATAGACAATTGACCACCCAAGTTGACCGGCGATTCACGAACGTTAAAACTTGTAAAAATGACATGACGATATATATATGGATATATATATATGGATATACATATGGTTAACATGAGATTATGATAAGTAAGTATCTCCATAAGTATATTAACAATGAGTTATATACATATAAACAAGACTACTAACTTAAGGATTTCGAAACGAGACATATATGTAACGATTATCGTTGTAACGACATTTAAATGTATATATATCATATTTAGATATATTAATATATCATAATATCATGATAATATAATAATTTAACATCTCATTAGATATAATAAACAATGAGTTAACAACATTAATTGAGATCGTTAACTTAAAGGTTTCAAAACAACACTTACATGTAACGACTAACGATGACTTAACGACTCAGTTAAAATGTATATACATGTAGTGTATTTAGATGTATTAAAATACTTTTGGAAGACTTTAAGACATATATCAAAACACTCATACTTAACGAAAATGGTTACAGTTACTTTCCCATTCTTTTCTTTCATCAAGAATTCTAGTCGTATTTTTACCCGTATTATACACAGCTTCAAAACGTACTTACTATGGGTATATAACAATAGGAACTAGCATGGGATTCCACTCTTGATTATGTCATGTATGACTAATCAATTTTAACTTCTACCATGAGCTAGTCAACTAACTAGAACTCCTTTTAACCCCACTCACCACTCACCAATTACCACTCATCATTCACTCCATTTCACTTCCAATTCTCTTTCTAATTCTCTCTCAACACACCCACACTATTATGAACGTATTTTTCCAGTAGTTAATCATCATCTTTATCAAAAATAACTTCAAGAATCAAGCTATAATCATCATAGGAAGAACACTTCAAGAACACTTCAAGAACACTTCAAAAATCCCTTCAAGTTTACTAATTTACTTCCAAGCTTTCTAATCCATTCCAAGTAATCATCTAAGATCAAGAAACCTTTGTTATATACAGTAGGTTATCTTTATTATTCAAGGTAATATTCATATTCAAACTTTGATTCAATTTCTATAACTATAAACTATCTTAATTCGAGTAAAAATCTTACTTGAACTTGTTTTTGTGTCATGATCCTACTTCAAGAACTTTCAAGCCATCCAAGATCCTTTGAAGCTAGATCATTTCTTGTCACTTCCAGTAGGTTTACCTACTAAACTTGAGGTAGTAATGATGTTCATAACATCATTCGATTCATATATATAAAACTATCTTATTCGAAGGTTTAAACTCGTAATCACTAGAACATAGTTTAGTTAATTCTAAACTTGTTCGCAAACAAAAGTTAATCCTTCTAACTTGACTTTTAAAATTAACTAAACACATGTTCTATATCTATATGATATGCTAACTTAATGATTTAAAACCTGGAAACACGAAAAACACCGTAAAACCGGATTTACGCCGTCGTAGTAACACCGCGGGCTGTTTTGGGTTAGTTAATTAAAAACTATGATAAACTTTGATTTAAAAGTTGTTATTCTGAGAAAATGATTTTTATTATGAACATGAAACTATATCCAAAAATTATGGTTAAACTCAAAGTGGAAATATGTTTTCTAAAATGGTCATCTAGACGTCGTTCTTTCGACTAAAATGACTACCTTTACAAAAATGACTTGTAACTTATTTTTCCGACTGTAAACCTATACTTTTTCTGTTTAGATTCATAAAATAGAGTTCAATATGAAACCATAGCAATTTGATTCACTCAAAACGGATTTAAAATGAAGAAGTTATGGGTAAAACAAGATTGGATAATTTTTCTCATTTTAGCTACGTGAAAATTGGTAACAAATCTATTCCAACCATAACTTAATCAACTTGTATTGTATATTATGTAATCTTGAGATACCATAGACACGTATACAATGTTTTGACCTATCATGTCGACACATCTATATATATTTCGGAACAACCATAGACACTCTATATGTGAATGTTGGAGTTAGCTATACAGGGTTGAGGTTGATTCCAAAATATATATAGTTTGAGTTGTGATCAATACTGAGATACGTATACACTGGATCGTGGATTGATTCAAGATAATATTTATCGATTTATTTCTGTACATCTAACTGTGGACAACTAGTTGTAGGTTACTAATGAGGACAGCTGACTTAATAAACTTAAAACATCAAAATATATTAAAAGTGTTGTAAATATATTTTGAACATACTTTAATATATATGTATATATTGTTATAGGTTCGTGAATCAACAGTGGCCAAGTCTTACTTCTCGACGAAGTAAAAATCTGTGAAAGTGAGTTATAGTCCCACTTTTAAAATCTAATATTTTTGGGATGAGAATACATGCAGGTTTTATAAATGATTTACAAAATAGACACAAGTACGTGAAACTACATTCTATGGTTGAATTATCGAAATCGAATATGCCCCTTTTTATTAAGTCTGGTAATCTAAGAATTAGGGAACAGACACCCTAATTGACGCGAATCCTAAAGATAGATCTATTGGGCCTAACAAACCCCATCCAAAGTACCGGATGCTTTAGTACTTCGAAATTTATATCATATCCGAAGGGTGTCCCGGAATGATGGGGATATTCTTATATATGCATCTTGTTAATGTCGGTTACCAGGTGTTCACCATATGAATGATTTTTATCTCTATGTATGGGATGTGTATTGAAATATGAAATCTTGTGGTCTATTGTTACGATTTGATATATAGGTTAAACCTATAACTCACCAACATTTTTGTTGACGTTTAAAGCATGTTTATTCTCAGGTGAATATTAAGAGCTTCCGCTGTTGCATACTAAAATAAGGACAAGATTTGGAGTCCATGTTTGTATGATATTGTGTAAAAACTGCATTCAAGAAACTGATTTCGATGTAACATATTTGTATTGTAAACCATTATGTAATGGTCGTGTGTAAACAGGATATTTTAGATTATCATTATTTGATAATCTACGTAAAGCTTTTTAAACCTTTATTTATGAAATAAAGGTTATGGTTTGTTTTAAAAATGAATTCAGTCTTTGAAAAACGTCTCATATAGAGGTCAAAACCTCGCAACGAAATCAATTAATATGGAACGTTTTTAATCAATAAGAACGGGACATTTCATATCCTATATCTAAAGAAGACACCAGGTCATGGAGTCGTATTTAGAAAAAATGGGCATCTCAAAACACAAATATATACAGATGCAAGCTGGGCTGGAGAAAAAGGAGATAGAAAGTCAACCTCTGGTTTCTTTTCAATTTTCGGAGGAAACTTAGTGACATGGAGAAGCAAAAACACTTTTAAAGGCTCATGTTGGTGTTTCGATTATTTTTCAGTTGAAGTTAAAATGATTATTTGGTAATCCTTATAGATATTTAGATTTATGTCTGCTTTATTTCGTTTGAGATTTTGACATAATGAGATTAGTTTGTATTAAAAAACACATACAATTAGATATGTACATAATAATTATTATTAACGATCAGTCTTAAAACAACTTTTTACGATCATATGTTTGATTTTTATCGATTATTTGTCAATTTAAGTTAAAATGGTCATGACGGACGAATTCATAATCTATGCGATACTATTCATGATTGATGATTTCAATACATATGTTATCAGTAGTAACGGGTTTTTTAATTGTAATTATATTATACATTTGATAAATATCAATACTAATATTCTTGAATACTAATTTATACAACTATTGTCATAAATTAATGTGTGTGTATATATATATATATATATATATATATATATATATATATATATATATATATATATACATTAATGTGTATATATATATATATATTGCTAAATTTTATTTTACTTTAAATTAAAAGACTAAACTAATATTTTTTTAAGGTATCCAACAAAACTTAGATGTGTATTTTTTTTAATAGAAAGATAGTATATGGTAAGATGCCTAAGTAATAACTTGGTGTTTATTTTACGATGGTAGTAGTGTGATGTTATATTAGTAAGTATATTAGTATTCGTATTCGTTTGACATCTTATCAAATAATATTATTACTATTTTATTAATTATCTATATATCTAATAGACAAAACACTGTAGCACTATTCACCAATAGTAAACAGGAGTATTTTCGTCATTGCACCTTTTTTTTATACCAAATTTACATATTAACTAATAGACAAAATTTGTCTTTTCTGTTATGCATATTACTATTCACGCTACAGTAAAAAAATTGGTCCCACCGATTAAATAGTACTATTTGCGCTACAGTGTTATTATTTTTTTGTCAAAACGATAAAAGAAGTAACTTTCGTAAAAGAACCAACCCTTTAACGTTAGAAAAAGATGTCGAATTTTTTTCTTTTTTACAAATAAATCAACTAACTTTTTTTTTTCAAAAATGAAGCAACTTTTAATATTATTATTATTATTATTATTATTATTATTATTATTATTATTATTATTATTATTATTATTATTATTATTATTATTATTATTATTATTATTATTATTATTATACAATGCGTCATTTAATTGACCTATTATGGAGTAAAATTTAAGATAATTTTTTTTTTATTAGCGAGAAAGCCCTCCATGAACGAGTATATTGACTCTCTAATAGAGGGTAAACCTCGGATAATAAAGCTCCATGAGCGCGGGATCTGATACCGGATGAATTGCGTACAAGACGCAACCTCTGGTCACACAAGATGTGTCATGTCATACTATTATTAATTTTAACGACAAAACTAGAATTCAATATATATATATATATATATATATATATATATATATATATATATATATATATATATATATATATATATATATATATATATATATATATATATATATATATATATGAGAGAAAGAAAAGTTACTAGTCATTTTACTTTTTATAATAGCACTCTAAAGGTAAGTTATTTATTACAATACATATTTTCTATCATTTCATAATAACTAACCATACCATATTTAACTTAATTTTTTTCCAGTGAAAATACACGGATTATGTAAATAAGAGAAGAAGCCTTCATCCAACATATGAAGACTTCGATTATCGAGAAGAAGCCTTCATCCAAGAATCTCTCACACACACACACACACACACACATATTGGTAGGATCAGAGGGAAGTAACCAATCGGGGGAAGCAATTTTTTTTTTTTTCGTTTTTTGAAAAAACTTTGTTCACGAACATTATAAATTGGATGAAAATATGAACATTTAATAAAGTCACTTTGTGATAAATATTTTTATTTTGGCGAAAAAAACGCTCGAAGAAGTAATATATAACAATTATCGTGTTTTTCGAGCGTATGTTGAGGTTTTAGATATTAGAGTTTAGATATTATGGTTTATATGGTTTAGATATTAGGGTTTAGAAATTTAGGGTTTAGGGTTTAGATTTAGGATTTAGATTGAGTTTTTAACACGAACGGTTTAGGGTTTTGGGTTTGGTGTTTTGGGTTTATGGAATAAACCCAAAACACCAAACTCTAAACCCTAAACTCTAAACTCTAAATCGGGCTAAATTTTACTTCACAAAACATGAAGAAAAAAAAAAACGTTAACATTCTTCGCGAACAATATTATCTTGAATGTTATTTTTGTTGATCGTTTTTCCGCCAAAATAATAACATTCATCACGAAGTGTCTTTTTTAAAAGTTCATATTTTCGTGTGATCTTGATGCCTGAAAAAAAAATTCCAAAAAAACGAAAAAAAAAAAAAAAATTTTGCTTCCCCCCGATCAGTGTTGTAAATCTCTCGAGATCTCCCCCGAGATCTCATTTTTAGAAGGCAACCGAGACGAGATGTTCATCTCCCGAGATTTCTCGGTCAACGGGGTCAAACTTAGTCAAAGTCACGATTTCTCGGATTTTCTTGCTAATTTGTAAGATTTTCTTCTAAAATTCATAATTCCTAAGATTTTCTCGCTCACTTCTCGGATATTTTTGTAAAATCTCGTAAAAACGTATATAAATACACATATATTTATGTTTTTATGTATATTTTTATTAAAAAAGCTATAAAGTCAACGTAAGTTAACGTCCGAGATCTCCCCGAGATTATTCCGAGATGCCGAGATCTCCCTAAAAAAGTCTAAACGAGATCTCCCCGAGATCCGATTTCTCCAACCTTGCCCCCGATTGATTACTTCCCCATTTATCCTGTCCCTATATATATATATATATATATATATATATATATATATATATATATATATATATATATATATATATATATATATATATATATATATATATATATATATATATATATATATAGTCTTAATTAACAATTTACTTGATAGAATAAATAATATAGACTTTTATATATCATGTCTTATTAATAATTAAACATCATCCTAAAGGTAAGGTCTCTTCAAACTAATAAATGTTAATCTTTAAGTCCATTTATTCGAACTTGATAATTAATAATAAATAAGTTTTAATAGCCCTAGCGTTACTGCGAGAAGACTTTGCACTTGATTATATCATCATATATGTTTTCTATATGTTTGCTTCTGCAATTAAGTTTTAATATGAATATGATGTGTTACGTGACTTTAATTCTCATGAATGATGAAACTCCATTTAATTCACAGGAGTTGGAATCCCCATCGAACATAGATCGGAATTTTAAAGGCCTAAATTTTTTAAAAAAGTCTTTATACTACGTATTTACTTGTTTAGATATCGGTTCAACTAAGGCAAAAAGAACTTACATTATATCTTCTTTTTTTTTTATTAGATATAAATTACTATGAGTAGTTAAAGTCAGTTAATTAAAAGATTTCGCGAATAATGATTAATTGTTTTGCTATTATTAATGATAACTTTTTAGTAGTATTATCTTTTGTACGTATTGAAAATTTTAACATTTATAATGGTTCACTTTTATATATCAAAAATAAAGTTAGAGACTAATGAGTCGAGCATATATTTAAGATTATAACTATATAACTCATTAAGATCATTAAAAGATAACTCGCATTACTGTGAGAAATGATATCACTCCATACATTTATAATTACAATTCACATAGGGTGATTGATATCAATTTTTTATTTAATGAAAATTTTAAAATCGAGTTGAATTTTTGAATTAGTGAAAACCTAAAGATAGCTATTGTTCATAACACGTGAATAGTATATATAGAGAATATATATATAGATAGTATAATTAATTTAATTAAAAATTATACATATCGAATAAAATACAACCAACGCTTTTCATAAGTAGTAATGTATCTACGAAGTATTATCCTTTTCTCTAGGTGTATATATTAAAAGGGCTTAATGTAAAAAGTTAGATTTACTATTATATTCTTTACATGGTGTGACGTACATAAAAGAATGCTTTAAATAACATTTCCAAAATGATAAATTCATTGTAATTAAGAAACGCATGGATGGTATTTTTTCAAATTCATCAAAAGCATAATAATTATGTAATATTGTCATTATATTTCTTGCATATTTATTTAATTAATTTCATTGACTTACATGTAACTAGAAAATTTATTTTTCATTCACAGTAATATTAATACCGGACACTAGCCTTCATTTCAATACTCACATAACACACAAACAAAAGAGTCAGACTCGTCGTGCTAGCTATCAATCGTCCCCTCTCCAAACACCCTCTCTTCATCATCCCTCTCGATCCTTCACATTACCGTAAAAATTATGATGTACAATAGTTTAAAGGGCAAAGTCAATAAACAACAAAAACCATCAACTAGTATTTTTAAGTGTCAAAACTCAACTCAACTATCAATCGATGAAGAATTTTTATTTGTGCCCCGACTTGAATCTCAAGTGACTATGATTCCTAGTCGTCCCCGCTCGGCTCAGCTTCGACGCCGGCCCCGCATTCCTTCGCTTCCATGGAATTATGGACTACAAAACATAAACCTTGTGGTCAACGAATGTCAACGTAGTAAAGGAAAGAAAAAATGTGAGGAAGTGAATGAAAACAGCAAAGAGTCGGAGGGGGGAATTGTAAATTATGTCAACGAGGAGGAGTATGACTTAATTAGTTTCATAGCGCGTGAAGGGCACGGCGCGTGTGAGAAGGTGTTAGAGAACATGACCAAGTGTATGACCAGGGAAGAGCGGTTAGGGTTTATGGAGAGTTTAGAAGGTGAGTGGGTCGGTGCCAATAAGCGGAGGAAGGTGGTCAACGCCGACGTACTGGTCAATATTTTTCCGATAGGTTGGAAAATCGAAATCTCCATACGCCGGCGTGCTGATCTGATTACGTTTTACTGCCGGAATTATGTCAGGTTGTGATCATCACTTTCGCCTCTGTTACATTTTTTTTTACCTAACAGTTCATTTTAAATTATGCCAAATTTGAGCTAGGTTTAAAATCGTGAACATAATATTTTTCTGTGTTTATGTTGAAATTAATTTGTCTCTGTGTGTGTCTTTGATTACTAAATCAGATAAACGTTACTCCTTGATTTTTGAATTCATTTTCGACCTAAAAATTGAGTTCAATTTATGTTAATTCTAAGCTAGGATTAAAATCGAGATGAATTCTTGAATTAGTGATATTTTGTTTGAAATTAATGTGTGTGTGTGAGATAGCTGGTTGAGAGAAATGTTACTTGTTGACGAGGCTGCTGCTCCGATAGTCCGAGTACCCGTAGTTTCGCAAGAATTAAATGAAATGTTATGTGATAAACAGTTTTATGTGTGTGTTTGTTAATATTGTTATAGTTGAGACCTGGTTAGTTTATGCTGTTAACTGAAAATTAGGGCAAATGTTCTGCTTTCAAAGTCTTGTCTATGTAGATGACATTTCGCATATATTAAGTTTCACATTGCTGAGTGATATGTCCTTTGAAAGCAAGTGTTCTGTCCTCAATGTTACTTTAGGTCAGGGGCGGACCTACCTTAATGCCAGTGGTAGCACGGACTACCACTGAAATATGCGTTGCAGTAGAAATTTTTTTGAACTTTTAACTAGTGATACCACTGGATAGTGTAAATTTTTTTGAGATTTTAACTAGTGACACCACTGACTACGATTCCTAGATCCGCCACTGCTTTAGGTTACACATGTACTCTACGAATGTCAATATCATATGCGTTACTTGGATAATACGTCACTCATACACTCTAGTTAGGCTAATATTGTAGACGTTCTATCATCATTCTTTAAGTTCGCATCATGTTTTGTGAGAGCATCCTTGGTTGTTTACTTATCCTTATGTGTTCGAATGTTCATTTTAAGTCTTGAAGGATATAAATGTGTATAAATGTTGATCTTTTGGTCTTGACGTTCAAGGGTTATATTAAGTTTCTTAAAGGTAATTATAGAATCTACCAGCACCATGCTAGTGGGAGCTTAAATAGAGCATCCCGCTATAGATTCTGTTATAAATAGCTCGCCTTTCTTCTACCGTCATGTTGGAATGCTTGAGTAGTATATAGAATATGGATCTTCTATGGTGGAATTTATAATTAAGTGTTTGCGATTTTTTTATAAGATGGATTATGTTAATTCTCAAAGAGACTTATCAACTCAAGTAACATAAGATCACGGTTAAACAAAAATCTGTTAATTAGATTTCGTTATATTGTTGACTATTTGTGTTCTCTCGGAACGGAACATTTTGAGTTATTGCCAGTACCATCAGGAGGCACAGAACATGCTTTCACCTTGTACACTTTACGCGTCTTTAAAGTATTTCAGGATGTCTATAATGTCATTGCACGTTTTCTCGTTATTGGCGGTACCTTTTCCCTTTATATAGCCGTCATTTGTAAAGCTTACAGGATTTACATAACGATAAATTTTCAATAAAGCGTGTTAGATATATTAGATTGAATTTAACAAGTATCTATCACGTTAAGTCACAGTAAATTAGCAGATTAGAAAATAACGCTAATGAGTTCTCGGAATTCCCTATTCAGGCTTCGAGTAGGATTCATACACACCGTACCCTAATGATCTAAAGCTACTTTGGCATAAAATTTATTGCATTAGGGGGTATGGGACCTAATACAAAGCTCTGAAAATGTGCGCATTATGGCAACGTTACTTGTTTTAATCATTCAGTTAGGATTAGTTTATGCTATATATCATTGATTTCAATTAACACAAGTTACTAATTGTCGACATCTAAAATGCTACATGCTCGAGCTAGCCTAGTTCTTTTCAATTCTAGATGGCAAGTATATAAATATTTAATAACCATCAAGTGTTAAAATGTTTTTTTTTTTTTTTGTCTTCGATGGTATGCATAACATTGTTTTTTTCTTGATATCTTCAGTCCCGCTGGCTTGGAGTTTAAGACATGCACAGAAGTTGCAAGTTATATAAGAGCTCGATCTTTGATAGATGTTGTGGAGATGGGAGAGATCAATAATGGTAGTCGTATACCTCTCAAGGAAAGTAAAAAGTTACCTGGAAAAGATGGCTTGTATGATGTTAATATAGCTAGCTTTATTGATTGTTATCGGTGTGGTCTCAAGTTTGAAGATATCCGTGGGCTTGAGAAACACCTAGCGTGTTTTCACAAAAAAATCACTCGAAGATTAAATCTTCCAACCCGTGAAACGACACGGCTTCATAGTTTACAAAGTGTAATGAAACGTAGTTGTAATTATTCTCATTATCAATATTTTTATTATAAAAAATGTAGGCCCACTAATACGAGCTTTCATTTATTGGCACAGTTGGATCCAGAGAAAGACCCTTGTCAGCGTGCTGTGATGGACCGTGATGAGCCACAGTCAGTTCAAAATGGTACCCAACAGAATGGGCAAGCTTCATCTATTTCACAGGTGACAGCTGAAGCGCAAGAATCAGATCCGGTCGTTAATGGCAATGGCAGGTTCTTGACAACATGTACATGGTGCTACAAAGAGTTTCTTTGTGGGCCCGTTGATGCTGAAACAATGGCTGAAGCAGCTGGATATATGTGTCCAAAATGCAAAAAGAAAGCCTGTGGGGTCTTTGAAACCCTGAATGGAGTTTAGTAAGGTCCATTTAAACAATAAGTCTGTTGTCAGTCAGTTTCTAATTTCAGGTAAAAGATTTAGAGTCTGGGGGATATATGAAACTTAAAATGTGTGATTTAATTTTGGTTTCTTTTATAATTGTTGTTTTAGAGAACAGTGTACCCTTTTAGTGTTCTGTATGTAGCTTTCCCCTTTATTTAACATTTGGTTTCCTGTTTATGTATTCACAACTTCATTGCGCTATGGGCATATCTTCCCTTAACTACCGGAAACGAGCTCGTATGAATTTATTTAACAGGTTGAGATACTATTGAGCTCTTACAAGTTACGCCCATAGCTTATGAGTCAAACTGTGTAGGAAGAAGCTGCAGCGACACCTCACAAACTTCCTACTGGAGCAGTACTATAGGCATTTTTGAGTGTTTGGATGCATGTCTTTTGTTCATAAAGAAAACCACTTGTCTTTCTTCGATATACTCAGTCCGGGTATAGACGCTATGACGTGAAATCCAAGACACTCGATGTATCCGAGCAGGACTCATCCCAGCCTCCTCGGTGTCTTGACTCTAGCGGCTCGCTCTTAGTGCTTCATGGTTTATATATATTATATTTATATATTATATACAGTATTCCTGGTTTTTGTGATAAGATCAAATAAATGAAAGTTAAACAAATAAACCAAAGAAAGGTTAACAAATAGGTAGACATTATTAATTTTGGTCATTATAAGACAAACTTCGTAGGGCCTTTAGATTTTATTGAGTGGATAAGTGGATACACGATTTGGAAAAATCGTAACCTTGTTCTATTCAAAAAGAAGAAAGGTAATGGACCGATGGCTCTCAATGAGATACAAATAAGCTCCTTTGAATGGATCTCAAAACGTGCAAAAAATCTAAGGATCGACTGGAATCAATGGTTGCTCCACCCTCTCTCTTTCGATGACCATGGTTGACGTATATAGGCTTTCTGCTCCAAATTTCTGTGCTGGCCGACTTTGGTGATCATGTAGTCCTGCATCTGCTAGCATAGGTTAAGTGGATTCATTGTATATACTGTATCGTCTCTAAAGTATGCTCTCGCATACCTTCTATTGTAATGACTTTTTTACTTTAATGAAATTCCTCTTTTTGCCTTTCAAAAAAAAAAGATTTTATTGTGCAGTTATAACACTAGATAATGAAGGACCGTATATAGCATATAATACAAAACATAGTTACGTCAAAGACTTTGAAGATATCATATAGTACCAAATAAGAGGAAAAAATGGTAATACCATTGATCAATAACGAATTTTGGGGGGAATTTTTTTTAAATTATTTGCAATGTCTAAACTTAATTTTACTCGAACGAGCAGGAGTTTTAAGAAGGTGAGCAAATCCATGTTGGAGAAGTAGGGTACATGCAATAAACCGAGACATCGAACGACTTCAAGTCTTTATTTCGAGCACGTGCCCTGCTTCTCCAACAACGATCGATCACCTATAACTTGGAGTTGTAGATCTACACACCATGTTAATATAAATGTGATTTCAGTGTATGGTTTGTTGCCATAATGGGCATGTATTTATAGGTACATACTCTGGCTCAAGGCACCATCGTATCACATGAGTTCACATGATAAGTGTGTGTTTTGGAAGTAATTTAACATAATTCGTACTTACTTTTTGCTTTAGAGATCTTTGTGAGTTAATCATGCCATCCACCATTTGCTTCTATATTTAGCGCCAGTAATTGATAAGCAACGTGAGTCATATACAGTTGTACACTTTAATCACATGATAGTGTGGATACTTAGGGCGTTTGATTCGAGAAATTTTGTGGGATTTGCATTTCAAAACCCATGAAATCATATGTTTGGTTGGAGGTTTTCAAATGCCCAAGGGTTTTAAAATCCCGTGAGTGAAAGATTTCTAAATCCTTTGGATTAGGGAAGGATTTTGAAATCCTATGAGTGGAGGGTTATTAAATCATACGTTTTACGTTTGCGTTTTACGTTTTAAATTTTATTTTTTCGGTTTACGTTTTGCGTGTACGTATTACGTTTACGTTTTACTTTTTCATTTAACGTTTGCGTTTTGCATTTTATGTTTACGTATTACGTTTTCGTATTATGTTTACGTTTTACGTTTGCGTTTTATGTTTACGTACTTTTACATTTTACGTTTTATGTATTAAATTAACGTTTAATATTTAACTTTTACGTTTTTGGGTTTACGTTTACATTTTACTTATGTTTTACACTTTACATTTTAATTTTATAAATACCGTGATTTCAAATACCCAAACCAAACACGTGTTAGGATTTCAAATCCCATAGGATTATAAATCCCATTGGATTTCAAATTCTCGAACCAAACGCCATCTTAAGTGTAAATCTTCTATAATTCATATCCTAATAACTTTTTGATTAACAATTAAAACATAAAAGTAAGGTAATTCCAATGGTAAATTGTTGTTCGTCACATGTTAAACCAAGTTCGAATTCGTGGTAATGGATAAAGGCAACCCCGGGCCTTTGCGCTTTATATTTTTGGTAAATCATGTGTTTTGTCCTTTGGGATTGTTCATAGTTTACATGTGATCTGCGATCATCACTTCCCATATTATTATAGAGTTATACTTAATTAATTTAATTTAAGTTTAAGGCGTATAATAAACTAGCTTTAATAGCCCGTGCGTTGCACGGTGGCTATAAAAGTTTGCGTATTTATTCTGTATAATTCATATGTATGTGTTATATGTTAGGTACACATATGTTATATGTACCGTGCTTAGTTCAGGCTTGTGAATAGACGCATGTTACTTTAACGTTGTCAATGATAAATGGAAAACACCAAATACATGCAAGTGAATTATTGTCAATGTACATGTTGAACGATAAAATGAAACGATAAAATAAATGAAACGGTTTGTAAGTGATTATAAAATCTAACATTGAAAATTGTTCATAGTAATCCAGAGATACTGAAAAGACTTTTTCTTTACTTTGAAGAGCGTAATGAATAGCATATCATGAACTCCGAAGTACGATGAACTTAAGCGGACATGATATTAATAAAAAGAAAAGTATAAATGAATGTTTTGTTAAGGCTTTCCTGACTGTTATAAATGTATATGTATAAATGAAATATAAATATTATAACATGATTGTACAAACCTGTTAGCTTTAATCATTTTTTCTTTTAGCTCGGTAATTTGTACTTTTGTAGCCTTCTAGCATTGCGAAACCATTGTTAAAGGCTACATCACTGCAAGGTTCTTATTTTCAAATTACACGAATTATCTTTATTGTAGCAACACACAAATTGATGGTAGAATAATTCACAGCATAAAAAAACTATGTAAGTTTAAGGGTTGGTTGTATTTGATCTTGAAAATCAAATAGCAAAATCACTTAAAGGGAAAAAATCATGAGTTAAAACATAAAAAGCATAAAACCAATGCATCTATATTTTTGAATCACATCAGTGCAGTTTTATAAAAAGGCAGACTTACTCTATGAACATTTTCTTGAGTATGTTCATGGCTGAAAATTGTTTCACACAACTCATAACTGCAGAGTCAAGAGGCTAGGCTAGAAATACATCAAACTGAACCATGGATGACCTAAAACCATTTTTAACAATAGAAATTTTCAGTCACCGATGAAACTGGTTCTAGTATATTATAGATATAAAATACAAATTTAAATGTAGCGACCCCGACAAATCGTCAATTGACGGCGCCGTCTACGTAGGTCCCATTACATGGTCATAAGTCTTTAAGACAAAGTTTGACCGAAAATATGTCGCATTCATTTCATAAGTGTGGATGTTTCAAAGTTTACAAAAGTAGTTTCCATAACTAGTACATAATGACGTTTAAAGTACAAATGAAACACGTGCGACACAGTTTAAAGTAGTCAAAAGACGCTCCACATATGCAAGTATACTCGACATCCAAAGCAAGTATCAAAAAGAACGAGCGGAAGCATGTATCACCTAATGTTCAAGGACCTGAGAAAAACATAGAAATCTGTCAACGAAAACGTTGGTGAAATCATAGGTTTAAGTAAGTAAGTGAGTAAAAGTAAGTCGAACCACAAGATTTGCATCATTGATAAATAGTAATGCATTCTAAAAGTTAATATTCACGAGCACCCAATTATCAAAGCTTAACGTTTCCATCCTTAGTACCCCATCACAATAGTGTTAGAACATACACCGTTTCCCGAAAATATATTTCATCCGAATAACGGTAGCGAACCGTCCGAATGAGGGTTTGTCAAACCCATATAGCCATATAACATAAGTTCTCGCTTACACCGTCAAGTGTAACTAATGATAATCGAATTGAGGATTTTTGTTCTAAACTCGTATGTAGAATGTTTGTTTTTCATGTACTTGTGTTCACTTAGTTAAAAGAAGCGTTTATGTTTTCTCATCCCAAAAGTAAGTTCAAAAGAGTAAAAAGTGGGACTGTGATCTCACCTTGAGCACAAGAGCAAATAAGTACTTCGACAAGTAACGTGTGCAAAGAACAATGCTAGTCTTGACCTAAACAAATAGGTTGTATCAATAACGATAGTCACGATTGGTCAAAGATGTTCAATTAGTCCTATGGCTCGTTATGACTCGATTATGTAGCATGTGACTCAAATTGTCAAGTTTCATGCAAAATGCAAGTATAGAAACAAGTTAGGAAGGTTGCATAATCATTTGGTTAAGTTTGACAAAAAGTCAAACTTTGGTCAGGTCAAAGTCAACGAAAAAGTCAACATGTTCGGGTCGAGTCCCGAACTATTTTTCTGTGCTAATTACTCATATATAAGCATGTTAGAACAAGTTGCATATGAATTGGAGGTCCGTAGCATGCCAAACATTTTTCGTATATTGGACAAGGAGGTCAGAAACTGGACACGGCTTAAGCCGCGCCGCGGCCCCAAATTGTCGCGCCGCAACAATACACGGGAGCTGGTACCTGGCCAGTTTCAGTTTTTCTAAGTCCAAACCAAAATCTTTCATGCACAAAACACAAACCGTAACCACTTAGAACTCGCACCTTATATCGTTGGAAAGCTCTTTTGACAAGGAATACAACTAAACACGTTTCACCAACCGAAAACATTATTTGCAATAACCAACTTTTCAAATCAAAAGATCAATCAATGCACACATTTAATGCTTCAAATTTTATAGGTGCACATTTATGATTTGGGCATTTAATGAATACATACAACACGCCGTTTTGTAGGTAATCGAGCATACAATACAACTAACTACTTACCAACAACAATTCATGGCATTCAATGCATCAAATATTCATTTCAAGTTTATCAAACCCTAACCCAATTTCACCAAAATCACTAATCAAGTTTATGGAGTTTTCTCAAGCAACCTACCCATCAAATTGAAGTTAGTGATACTAGGAACACATTTAATACATGCATTTATAACATTTAACAACATTCAAGAAACCAAATCACCAAATCAAACACATCAAAGTTCATATTCAAGCTAATTACTTCAAATAATGAAATCGAGCATATAAATCATATAATCATGTTAGACTTGAGCCATAGACACTAATTAACAACTTTATAACTTAAAAACATCAAGAACACAAAATCTAGTGATTTTAGAAAGTTACCCAAATGCAATGAAATCGGTATGGAATCGAAGAGGAAGTTGCAAGGATTCCAAATATGTAATTTGTTTGGATTGAAGCTTGATCAATTGAAAATAGATGATTCCTTGTTTGAAGATTTGAGAGAAATTTGGAAAGTAATTAATGAAAATGGAAATGAAATTAAAAAGTAAATGGGGAGGTGGGTTGACTAGTCAAAAAGCTAGTCACCTCTTTGATACTTTGGCGATTTTAGTCCCTCGAGTTCGGTTGCGGGTGCGTGAATTACCTAAACGAGATATTTTTAAAACGAGTATTAACGAGGGATGTTATAATCTTATAACGAACTTTAAATAATTAAACGGAAAAGTAAACGGAAAAAGACGGGATGTTACATTAAAAATATATATATATATATATATATATATATATATATATATATATATATATATATATATATATATATATATATATATATATATATATATATATATATATATATATATATATATATATATATATATATATATAAATTGCACTGTAAAAGAGACATAATCAGGTATTGATGCTAAATTATTAAAGAAAATTATTGAACGGCATCAAGATGTAAACCAATGGGTTCAGTGTGGGCCCGTCTTGGCTCAGAGGTCATAGTGGTCCGCAAGCAATTTCAACGGTCTGATGAAAAGCAAAAGATGAAGTTTATGCTGAAAACCAAAGTGGTAGCTGTTGACACCTCTACAGATGTTGTGAAATTGACCCTTGAACCGTCAGGTGACGGGGATCAAACTGTACTCAAAACAAATACTGCAACTGTTGTGCTATGACCTGGTGCTGATATGCTGTTATTAGCACGGGATCAGCAACAACGTCTCATTTTTATACTCGTTTTCAACCTTTTTAAACTCGACAAACCCATACATATCCTATACCATTTCGAAGCTCGTCAGGTCTACTTTATATCCCAGTTATTAGTTTTCACAAAACCTAATCATTTTCAACTTGTGAGCCCGCAAAGTAGGCCCGAGAGTCATTTTCGACACTTTTACTAAAATAGTAAAATTTTCCATTCACAACTCATTTTCCCAACCACAATTCCTGGGCATGCCAAGATCTTGTTACAAGTCCAAAATGACATTTTAGATGTGTTAGTTGCTTTCGTTTCGTAAAATTACTCATATGGGTCAAAATGGGCACATATGACCCAAATGGCTCACAAATTCCTATTTTAACCAAAATATGCTCAAAACTAATTTTTCAAAATACTAAAACCTTCAGTTTCACTTAATATATCATAGAGCACGTGTCAAAATCAACAATTGCTCAATTCGACACCAAATGGCCGAAATGGGTTAAGGGTCAAAATGGACGATTAACACTCTTTTAACTATATAATCTTCAAACGACTACTATTTCCTTTCTCAAAAACAACTCTAAACATATTTTTATTTTCAAATCATTATTTTGACCCGTATTCATATTATTCATAACCAAATGGGTCAAATTACTCAAATTTCATTTTTTGACTCAAATTACATTACGCTATTAAACAGTAATTCACAAACAATGAGTATGAAATACACTATTACCAATAACCAAGCTCACAAAATATGCACTTACAAATGAATATCATTGGTAAATCGTTAATCAGTTAACATATACATAGAGGAAATAAAATTAAACATCGCATCTAAGAATTTAGGTGGAAAAAATTGCATCGGTAAACCCTAAAAATTTGCAGATGAGAGGATGAACTTGACAATTTGATGAAACCAACAGAGATTCAATTTAACGCCACGAAGATGACAATTCATTTTAACGCGATGAAGATGACGAACTAAAGAGGAAAAAGCTGGTAATAACGTCAGATGACAGATTAACGATTGAATCCTTTTTGATTTGATTTTGTTTAATTGATTGCAAAAATTCGGAACCCTAATCCAAGTGTTGAACGTCAGTATAGAAGAAAGAGGAAGAGAAAGGGATTAAGGATTAAGGTTGGATTATTTTCCGCATGAATAAATTGAGTTTTAGGTTGAGTTTTTTTTTTCATATTGAATCTTTTGAGATTTAGGGTCTGTTCTAGAGTTGGTTTTTTAAAGGAAAGGAAAGGGTTTGGAAAGATTGAATCAAAGAATGAGTGTTCCAGAGTTTGGAAATAAAGGAAAAGAAAGGGAGTAACAGTGTAATTTTCCTTCCATCCAATCCTTCCAAATTGGAATGATTCACAATCATTCCCCTTCATTCACCTCCCTTCCATTTCATTTCATTCCAAATTGAACGTACTGTTTGTTTTTTTGTGGAAGAAGCAATTGAAAAACGTATATTTTTAATTGTTGAACGTATTGGCCAATAGGTTAGAGTTAGACACGTGGAATATCTATAAGAATTATTATAGGTTATAGATAGATAGATACATAGTTTTACTCTAGTATAGAACTAGTTATCGAACCCTCGCTTCGCGCCGGGGTTCGGTTTTCAATGTATTTTATTGCGTTTAGTAAAAGTATTTTGTGGTTAACGATGATGTCGTTGAAGCGCAACTCGAGTCGAACTAAAAGGTATAACCAGTGAGAGATTTAAATGTTATTTTAAATTAACAATATATGTGCATCTCCGCGTTTCGCTATGGAATTGTCGACTTTTAAAAATTTTAACGCAAAATCAACGTGTATGAAAAGTACCCAAAATATTTAGCGTTTTTTAGAAAGCGTCCGTTTTGCGTATAGCTAGTGACATTGTGTTCCTAAAATTATTTCGAGTTTAACGATGGTGTCGGAAAAATTTAACTCGTTGCGAGCGAGAAGATATGACCCGTTGAATATTTGGGTGAAGTTTATTTAAGATTTTTTATGAAAATATTTATTTGACACTTTACCCCCCTGTTTGGGGGGTCGATTTGAATTTTTCAAAAATGTGTGGGGGCTTTGTTGGTACAATGAAATTTAGTTAAAATTAAAAAAAAAGGGTGAAAAGTCAAAAATGCCCCTGGGTACTATTCATAACTTTTGTCTATTAGTTAATACTAGTTGTGGAGTCCTCGCTTCGCGCCGGGGGATCCGTTTTGAATGCGAGTTAAAAAAAAGTGTTGATCTATTTTGTAAAAAAAAAAAAAAAAAAATTCGACAGGGTTGTTCCTTTGTGAAAGTTGCTTCTTTTAGCGTTCGGGTTTTTTTTATTTAAAAAAAAGTTAGTTGATCTATTTTGTAAAAAAGAATATTTTTCGACATCTTTTGGTAGCATTGAAGGGTTGTTCCTTTTATAAAAGTTGCTTTTTTATCGTTTGAAAAAAACAAAGTAGCACAGTAGTAACGTGGTGAGTGTTATTATTCAATATTTTTAGTGTTAGTGATGGGATAAATAATATTTTAGAATATATGTATAAAATGGGAGGGTTCGATTTGTATTTTAATGAAAGTTAGGGGTTGGGTGTGTGAAAAATGAAATGTTAAATAGCACTATTCATAACTAATAAGTCAAATTTTGTCTATTAGTTATATTACTAATTACTAATGTGAAAATGGTTATTTGACACTTTGCCCCCTGTTTGGGGGGTCGATTTGAATTTTTCAAAAAAGTGTGGGGGGCTTTGTTGGTAAAATGAAATTTAGTTAAAATTAAAAAAAAGGTGAAAAGTCGAAAATACCTCTGGTTACTATTCATAACTATTGTCTATTAGTTAATATGTAAATGTAAATATGAGATTGGCTAATTATACCATAAAATTTACTATACTAAATTCGTTAATAATCTCAAGTATACCACAAAATTCATTTATTGAACTTATTAATATTATTTTCAAAGATAAATTTATTAATTATTGTGTAAATTTTAACTTCTTTCAAAAAAGCTTAAAAGGCATATGTTAAATAATCACATATAATATACTTCCAACATCTCATAATGATTGTCACCAAACAAGTTTTTATCTAATTTATGATAGATCGATAAGGGTGTGAAAACTCTAGACGTGGAACGGGCCGTGGATTTTTCAACCATTATATAGCCCAGTCAAGCAACCGCATCAACCTTGGCAATATGGGCTAACTCAGCAACAGCAGTTTGGGCCGGTTAATTGGCCCACTCCTTACTGGGCTGCCCCTTGTCCCTACCTAACAACATCCTGGCCAAAGCAACCCACTTCTTCTCAGCGCGGTTTTCTAGGACCTCGTCCATCATCATATGCGCCCTTTGTTACATCCAACACACCCGCGTTTGTAATGTATACCATGAGTCTCAACCCACATGATGAAAATTGGTATGTGGATACTGGCACGTCCTCCGACATGACTTCACAAGGTAAACTTATGTCGTATTCCCAATCTCGTTATCCTAAATTTACTGCTGTAGGTAATGGCATGGCATTCCCGTACACGGGTCAGACAACTTCTCTTTTCCTACTCCTTCTCGTATCCTTATCTTATCTAACGTTCGTTATTCTCCTTCATTAATTAAAAATCTTATTTTTGTTAGACGTCGTTCTATCGAAAATAGTTTGTCAATCATATATTTTTGGCAGGCAAACCAAGTTAACCTTTTATGCTTCTAATTCCATTACTTATGCTCCTTTTCATATCGTTCATTCTGAATTATGGACATCACCAATTTTAATCACTAGTGGTTTAAATATTATATTGTGTTACTTGATCACTTTTGTGGACCTTCCCGATGGGACATAAATCCAAAGTACTTTATATTTTGAGATTTTCACCCATATGGTACTACTCGGTTTAATATGCATATAAAGAGTATTCAATATGACAATGGAACCGAGTACAACAATGCTATATTCCATAGTTTTTGTTCAGAAAAGGCTTGCTTTTTCGTTTTTCTTACCCGTACACATCTTCTCAAAATGGAATATCTGAACGAAAGATTCGTGCTATTAATAGCATAATGCAAACACTACTCTCTCACGCAAGCGTTCCTCCTCAAATTTTTGCCTCACGCTCTTGAAATGGCCACATACTTACTTATTATTCTTCCACTAAAATACTTCAAAACCGCGCTCTCACTCAACTCCTCTATCATCGAACTCCGTCGTATCAACACCTTCGTATATTTGGGTGCTTATGTTATCCTCTAAATCCGTCATCTAAAATTAATAAAATTCAATCCCGTTCCACGCCTTGTGTATTTCTCAGGTATTTGTCAAATTATCGCGGTTACAAATGTTATAATTTGTCCACTAAACAAATCATCATTTCTCGTCACGATATATTTGACGAAAATCTCTTCTCTTTTGCTAATTCTATCTCAACTCCAAATAATTCCTACACATTTCTCCATGATGGGTTACATCCACTACATTACCAACATCTATCTTCTAATCCTTCTGTCCAATCTTTGCCACCTTCTATCTCACCTGGGTCATCTACATCTCCAAGTACATCATCTATTTGGCCATCTCCTAGCCCAACTACACCTTTTTCACTTGGACCGACACACTTAACTTCTCCTACAAAATCTTCTGATTGACTCCCTGTCACTTCAAATACTCCTCATACTACTCTATTTCAGTCTCATAACTCAACACCGAATATTCCAACATGAACTATGACTACTCATAGCATGTCGGATATATTTAAACCCAATGCTCCTCTTAAGCTGTCTGCTACTACACCTATTTCCCCGATTCCATCCGATCCTAAAAGTGCATTGTCTGACCCAAAATGGTGCCATAATGTATAAGATGAATATTGTGAAGACCCGTCCTACTCCATCCGGACGAAGTCCATATCGATTATAAACGATTCACAACAGTTGATTACATTGCAAGGTACTTGACCTCTATATGATACATTTTACAATCATTGCATTCGTTTTTGAAAAGACAATCTTTCATTACATCGAAAGTTGACGGCATGCATACCATTTCATATTATATCTATCTATAATTGACTTAATAATAATCTTGATGAACTCAACGACTTGAATGCAACGTCTTTTGAAATATGTCATGAATGACTCCAAGTAATATCTCTAAAATGAGCAAATGCACAGCGGAAGATTTCTTTCGTACTTGAGAATAAACATGCTTTCAAGTGTCAACCAAAAGGTTGCTGAGTTCATTAGTTTATCATAAATAATCATTTCATAACTTTTAATTGACCACAAGATTTCATATTTCCATTTCTCATAAACATACGTCCCATACATAGAGACAAAATAATCATTCATATGGATTGAACACCTGGTAACCGACATTCACAAGATGCATATTAGAATATCCCCATCATTCCGGGATCCTCCTTCGGACATGATATAAATTTCGAAGTACTAAAGCATCCGGTACTTTGGATGGGGCTTGTTGGGCCCGATAGATCTATCTTTAGGATTCGCATCAATTAGGGTGTCTGTTCCCTAATTCTTAGATTACCAGACTAAAAAGGGGCATATTCGGTTTAATAATCCAGCCATAGAATGTAGTTTTATTTACTCGTGTCTATTTCGTAAAACAGTTATAAAAGCAGCGCATGTATTCTCAGCCCAAAAATATAAAGGGTAAAAAGGCAAATGAAACTCACGCATATAAATATTGTAAAACAGTTAATAAAGCATTTGCATGTATTCTCAGCCCAAAAATGTAAAGAGTAAAAGGGATCAAATGAAACTCACCTAATGTATTTTGTAGTAAAAATACATAAGACGACATCTAACAATGCAGAGTTGGTCTCGGATTCACGAACCTATATCATTTATATATTTATTAATACCTATAATCATATTTGAACAATTTCATATGTTATCACTTGTTATTATGTGTTTCATTAGTAATTTAATTAAATGTATTTATTTTATATTCTTTAAATAAATAAATAAAAATGTTAATTTAGTTTAGTTAAGTATATTTATATATGACTAACTTTTATTGTAGTAATGATAATAGTTTTAGTAGTAATATTGATAATAATAAATAAACATCTATTTTTGTTTTATAATAATAATAGTAATAACAAAAATGATAGTTTTTATAAAAGTGTTACTTTTAATGATAATGATAAAAATGATAACTTTTAAAAATGTTAATTTTAGTAATAATGAAAATTGATAATAATAACTACACAAATAATGATCTTTCTAATAATAATAAAGATACTAATACTAATATTTAATGAAAATAATAATAACACAATAAAAGGGATAAGTTTAATCGTTCTCATAATACTATCGGTATTCCAAATCTTTCATATACTTCTATGCATTGTTTTATTATTTTTATAACCTTTTATATTCATATGCTCATATTAGTATAATTATGATCATAACACAATAAGCTTCCTTTTTTATGCCATTATCATTATACTATACTTAAGGTTTCGATTTATGATAATTTTAATAACAATATTAATAATAATTATAATTCTTATACTTGTAATAATAATAATAATTATTAAATAACAATAACAATACTAATAATTTTAAAACTAATAATAATAACAATAATAAATAATAAAAGAAATTTTAGAAAAAAAGAACTACCTTCAAAGCCTCTTCTAAAAAAAAAACGCCATAAGCGGGACTCGAACCCCCGACCACCCGAATACCCGCAAACACCCTCATCCATCCCACTATCCCTATTTTTTTCTAATTCAAACACAACCTAATCGATTATAACCTGTTTTTCTCTTTTGTCTATATCATCTTCTTCTTCATTAACAGAAACGATCAGAAACCAAAATCAAAGTAACCGTTTTTATATGTTTTGATTTAGGATTTTTAAAACGAATCAACAGCCTCTAAAATTGATGATTTAAAAATATTCAAAACAGAAAGATAAATAAAAAAAATAGCTGAAGCAGCCATTTTATCTCGCTAACAACTCAATCTTCAATCCCGATTTTAAAGATGTTTTAGATTATGATTTCTAAATGAAAAGTGTTCTAAATCGTTATTAGAAACTAACTGGACCATCAATTTGACTTAAAACATTGAAATCAAGTCGAATTTAATCGAAGAACATCGTTTGACTTTTTGAGTTAAAATCTTTGACTTCGTAATTGAAACTCAAATAGATGAATTGAAAAACGAATTTTTGCAGAAAGATCATTTAGTATATTCCTAAAAAAATTACACTTTTAGATTTTTAAATTAAATTCGAATTCGAGTTTTCAAAAATTAGAACACAAACAGAGATGGTTTTTGGTTATATAAAAAAAATATAATAATAATTTAAGAATGAGGAGATGGGGTGATGGTGTATGGAAGATTGAGGTTGAAGATGGTTGTACATGGTGAGGGTGTTGATTATGATGGGTTTTAAGGAGGTGGTGTGCAAGGTGAAACAAAAAAAAATGGCTGTACAGCCGATGATGGAAGTGAAACAAAATTCAGATTAATGGTCTTGTTAATATAAGAGTGTCGGTGTACATATATTCATTTATATATGATTGATTAATAACAAAAACTTAATAATATACTAATAATTGAAAAGATGAGAAAACCTGTACAACTAACAGTATATGCGAATGTGATACGTTGGTTAGCTGTGATCACTTAAAGGCATATGGACAACAACCATTAACTAATTTAATTAATTGACAAAATGTGCCATAATCATTTTTAACTTTTTCATGCATTTAAAATCTACAGAGCATATATGTTAGTGGTTAATAGAGTATACACATATAAAAGGTATTCAATTTTCTTATACTTACCGATAGTTTTAGTACCGAGATCATATCGTGCCCGTTGTTAATCAATAACGAATAAAAAGTCTTCAGAAAAAATCCCAAATTTTAAATTAAGTATTTTTATTTATTTGGGTCATTAGGGTATAAAATTCGATTATCAATTTAATAAATAACAATTACATTAACTGTCCCTCTCATTTATGGGTGAAACATAAAAAGTCTTAAAACTTAACAAATAGTTCCTAAATATATTTTTAATAAGCCTAAAATTTAAAGAATTTATTTTCGGATCACCATCTATTTTAAAATCATATAAGTTCGAATTAAACTTCTCTAAATAATAATCGTTACAATTATTAAATAATTATATTTGATATACTCTATATATATAGATTTATTTTAATAATAATTTAATTATATTTGTATATTATTATTTTAATTTATCATATATATTCATATAGTTATATTTATATTTATATGTATACACATTTATTTACAAATAATGGTTCGTGAATCGTCGGGAATGGTCGAAGTTAAATGAATGCAAGAAAATAGTTCAAAAATTTTGAGACTCAATATTACAGACTTTGCTTATCGTGTTGAAACCATATAAAGATTAAGTTTAAATTTGGTCGGAAATTCCCGGGTCATCACAGTACCTACCCGTTGAAGAAATTTTGTCCCGAAATTTGAGTGAGGTCGTCATGGCTAACAATAAGAATGTTTTCGTGACGAATATGAGTTGATAAATAGAGTTTTATCATTATTGAGTAATATAGATAAAACGATTTGATTATGTAAAGCGTACGAGTGAAGCTGTTACAAAGATTGAGATAGAGCTTTAACTTTTTGACGTAGTCACGGTGGATTTTCGGAATTCCAGGGATTTAAAGAAAATCTTCGAAATCTAAGAGATTTGATTCTTCGGCGAATAAAGAGATTAAGATCTCTATAATTAAATATGGTGATCTGCCTCGGTTTTTCTATCAGATATTTCACTATAAATTAACTTCTTCCATTCCGTTATTCTCACCATTCCTATACTTTCCTTCTTAGTTAATACATCCAAAAAATTATAATAATGCTTAATCCGGTTCTAATTCTTGTTCTTATTCTGACTATCGTAATGATCGTTCTTCTTTTCCAACTCTCACCGGAAGAATATGTTTATTTCTACTATGCTCTAGGGATTATTGTATGTATAATCCTTCCATGTCTTTTTATTGTAATACACACTGATATCCACGGGTTTTAATTTCAGTGTTATCATTGAGCTTTATATTTTCCCTTATATACCGGAGCTCTTTGCCTTTTTATTCTCTTCTTGACTCTAAGTATAACCAGTAATGGTTCAGAATTCGTAGGTATGGGTTTTCGAATGAACATGACTAATGTTCTAAGAGATATTATAATAGCACGATCTCGAGTGGTTAAGTTACCAGAATTCAAGAGAAAACATAGAACTATCAAGAAATTATGTTCTTGATATATTTAGAGATTAGATAGAATGTAAGAGTCGTGTAATATGGCACATGATGACGTTATGATCTGTGAATCATCACGTTCCAATAGAAACTCAGCATAACTTACTGTAATATAATCACGTTGATCAAGTGTCATTATATTATACTAACTCATGCTTCAGTTCTCAACACTACTTCAGAATTCATTCATAGTTTATACTTAGATTTTACAAAAAAAAATTCCAGTATAATGTATTACAGATAGCACGAAGAGGTATATAATTTCGAACGAGAATATTTATGAAAAGATCCTCAGAAATATCGAAGATATTTATGATGATATTTTGGAATTTCTAAGTTCGAAGGTTGATGAAGAAAGATTTTTCCGCAAGATTTTAACACGAGTACGGAGCAAGATATTCGTTGAAGGTTTCATCGGATCCATAATCACCTGGATTCTTTGAATATATGGTATGGTCCTTGTATTTGTCCTTGGTCTCCTTCGTGGTTAGCTCAATCCATTTTTCAGTTCCAACTTTTCTGAGCTTTTCCAACATACTATTCTTTATCATCAAACTCCCGATGATTAAGGTCGTTTACAGTTGTCTACAATTTCTGCTGCTTCATTCAGCTTTTTCAACATTCAGAGTATCAATTCGTAAACTGGGTGCCTTTTCAAAATTTCAGAATTGAAGATCGTAATTCTAGGAGTTAATTGTTATATGTATACATATAACTATTGATGTAGAATTGCTACGAGATTCGAAATATTGATTGCTGATTCCTCTACATTTACTGCTACTATATCTGAATCATTGGTTATCGATCCGAGGTGATTTTTAAGAGAATTGTGTTTTTAGATAATTAAACGCTGACGGTAATATGGTGGAATATAAAAGGTTCTCCGGTAACAATAAAAGAACATACATATAAATCAAGGTGATAATAAGGTTGTTTCGAACGAACAGTCGTAGTTAATTTGCTGAAGCTGTGACAAAATTTGCTACTTTGAAAAGAGATCGCAAAGGTTTTTTTTTTTTTTTCTAATAAATGCCAAAGGATCTGACGCGGCTACGTGTTAAACTTTTACTCAGTTGTCGAGAGTTTCTCAGATGCAATACTATATACATAAATCTTTCCTTACGTAGATGAAGTGCAGTTGATTCATCCTATCGATTGAGGTGTTTCCAAGAATTATAAAAGGTTTGAATGCAGATTGTAATCGATGAGATACAAATGAGGTTTAAGGTGAAATCAAGTGGCAATCTTGAAGAATTGTTTAGTTTCATATGTTATAATCAATATTTTAATTCATTTTAATTGTCCAATGTTGGTGGTCCTCAATTGATAGTCCACAGTTAAAAATATATAATTTTTGAATTAATTAATACGTGTCGTGACTCGTATACGTCTCAGACTCGATCACAACTCAAATTATATATATTATTGTAGAATCAACCTCAACCCTGTATAGAGAACTCGATCATTACTGCATATAGAGTGTCTATGGTTATTCCAAATAATATATATAAATGCGTCGATATGATATGTCAAAACTTTGTATACGTGTCTCGATATTTAAAGTGCGTAAAATAAATAACAGAAATTAAATAACAATAAATAAAGTGCGTAAAGTAAATAACAGAAATTAAATGACTATAAATAAAATTGCGAGGATGTAAATTGCGATAAACAAACTGCGATAAATAAATTGCGATAATTAAATGGTAATACGGAATTAACAGTTAGCTAGGATCAGTTAGCTAGGATTTTGTTAGCGTGGATTCTTAATAGAATTTCATATTGTTAATTAATCTGTTTCTAATCAATTTTTATTGTGTCCATTATTTCTTCATTATGCCACTTGTTGGATTCTGATAGGTTAAAATCCAAATATGTAGTTGGATGAATATGGTTATTCTGTGGTGAACGGGTTTGTATATTGGTGTATGTAAGTAGGATAGTATATGACTGTTGAAACAGATTCAAAGGACGTACAATGTAACTTATTAATGTGAAATTTAAATAGTCCTCGGGTATTACCTACCCGTTAAAATATTTTCACCATTAACAGTTTGTACAAGAGAATTTTTAATTACAATCTTTATGAAAACATATGTACATATATATTTTCTTCAGATGTATTCATGGATTTAATGAGTTCATATGATATTAAACTCATTTGCTTTTCGGTTGGAACTAGAATAACTAATCTCTAAAACTTTAGAGATTACATATTCGCCATGTCGAACGAAGATAAATGAGGTAGAACGATACGTAGAACGAAGATCATACTCAAAGTACATATGATGATATTGAAGCATGGATTGTTGATGGTACTGGTGCTGTTATTGATTGTACTGTTGGTGCCGGTGATGTTGCTGAAGCTGGTACATTTTGCACCATATTCTCCGAATTGATTATTCGAGCGCGAAGTTCGTTGACTTATTACTCCAGGATGATTGTCGGTCGAAACGAGTGGATGAATAGGGTTCAGAATTGTGGATAGAATATAATCTTGTCGAGTTACCCTGGAAATGAGACTGAAAATGGTGTCTCGAACAGGTTCGCCGGTAAACGCTTCAGGTTCATTGTCAAGAGGTGAATTCGGTTGATGGAAGGGATTGCCTTCTGCGCGTTTCCATTAATTAAGTCAACTACGAACCCATCAGATGAATTGATAATGGCTGATTGGTTGATTCATGCCGATGACGCTGTTTTCAGAGCTTAGGTGAACATCTTTGTCGGAATAGCTGTCGGAATAACTATCGGAATAGCTATCGGAATCTGAGGGACTCGAACTGGTTGCAGGATTCATCTCGTACGATCAGATGAAGGATTTTCGATAAGAAATAGATTATAGAATGTAGATTAGTACCCTGCAATATATAATTTATATATGCATATATAATTTATATATGCATATATAATACTAAAATCCCATAAGTTACGGAGAAATCTACGGAAGTTGTCAGGCAAAGTTACAGTAACATATATGCTAAGATATGAAGTAGCAGATACGCTGAGATATGAATTTTGTCTATACACTATTCATGCAGTCAATGCAGTAAAACGTGTCTAGATTAAGAATGATAAGCAAGTGATTCTCTAAGAATGATAAGCAGGTAATTTTTGACACAAAATGATAAGCAAAACTTTTGACATGCAGACACGGTCGAAGTCCAGACTCACTAATGCATCCTAATGACTTATCAGTTAGACACACTAATGCAGACATGGTTCGCTAAGACCACCGCTCTGATACCAACTGTGAAGACCCGTCCTACTCCATCCGGACGAAGTCCATATCGATTATAAACGATTCACAACAGTTGATTACATTGCGAGGTACTTGACCTCTATATGATACATTTTACAAACATTGCATTCGTTTTTGAAAAGACAATCTTTCATTACATCGAAAGTTGATGGCATGCATACCATTTCATAATATATCTATCTATAATTGACTTAATAATAATCTTGATGAACTCAACGACTTGAATGCAACGTCTTTTGAAATATATCATGAATGACTCCAAGTAATATCTTTAAAATGAGCAAATGCACAGCGGAAGATTTCTTTCGTACCTGAGAATAAACATGCTTTCAAGTGTCAACCAAAAGGTTGGTGAGTTCATTAGTTTATCATAAATAATCATTTCATAACTTTTAATTGACCACAAGATTTCATATTTCCATTTCTCATAAACATACGTCCCATACATAGAGACAAAATAATCATTCATATGGATTGAACACCTGGTAACTGACATTCACAAGATGCATATTAGAATATCCCCATCATTCCGGGATCCACCTTCGGACATGATATAAATTTCGAAGTACTAAAGCATTCGGTACTTTGGATGGGGCTTGTTGGGCCCGATAGATCTATCTTTAGGATTCACGTCAATTAGGGTGTCTGTTCCCTAATTCTTAGATTACCAGACTAAAAAGGGGCATATTCGGTTTAATAATCCAGCTATAGAATGTAGTTTCATTTACTCGTGTCTATTTCGTAAAACAGTTATAAAAGCAGCGCATGTATTCTCAGCCCAAAAATATAAAGGGTAAAAAGGCAAATGAAACTCACGCATATAAATATTGTAAAACAGTTAATAAAGCATTTGCATGTATTCTCAGCCCAAAAATGTAAAGAGTAAAAGGGATCAAATGAAACTCACCTAATGTATTTTGTAGTAAAAATACATAAGACGACATCTAACAATGCAGAGTTGGTCTCGGATTCACGAACCTATATCATTTATATATTTATTAATACCTATAATCATATTTGAACAATTTCATATGTTATCACTTGTTATTATGTGTTTCATTAGTAATTTAATTAAATGTATTTATTTTATATTCTTAAAATAAATAAATAAAAATGTTAATTTAGTTTAGTTAAGTATATTTATATATGACTAACTTTTATTGTAGTAATGATAATAGTTTTAGTAGTAATATTGATAATAATAAATAAACGTCTATTTTTGTTTTATAATAATAATAGTAATAACAAAAATGATAGTTTTTATAAAAGTGTTACTTTTAATGATAATGATAAAAATGATAACTTTTAAAAATGTTAATTTTAGTAATAATGAAAATTGATAATAATAACTATACAAATAATGATCTTTCTAATAATAATAAAGATACTAATACTAATATTTAATGAAAATAATAATAACACAATAAAAGGGATAAGTTTAATCGTTCTCATAATACTATCGGTATTCCAAATCTTTCATATACTTCTATGCATTGTTTTATTATTTTTATAACCTTTTATATTCATATGCTCATATTAGTATAATTATGATCATAACACAATAAGCTTCCTTTTTTATGCCACTATCATTATACTATACTTAAGGTTTCGATTTATGATAATTTTAATAACAATATTAATAATAATTATAATTCTTATACTTGTAATAATAATAATAATTGATAAATAACAATAACAATACTAATAATTTTAAAACTAATAATAATAACAATAATAAATAATAAAAGAAATTTTAGAAAAAAAGAACTACCTTCAAAGCCTCTTCTAAAAAAAACGCCATAAGCGGGACTCGAACCCCCGACCACCCGAATACCCACAAACACCCTCATCCATCCCACTATCCCTATTTTTTTTCTAATTCAAACACAACCTAATCGATTATAACCTGTTTTTCTCTTTTGTCTATATCATCTTCTTCTTCATTAACAGAAACGATCAGAAACCAAAATCAAAGTAACAGTTTTTATATGTTTTGATTTAGGATTTTTAAAACGAATCAACAGCCTCTAAAATTGATGATTTAAAAATATTCAAAACAGAAAGATAAATAAAAAAAATAGCTGAAGCAGCCATTTTATCTCGCTAACAACTCAATCTTCAATCCCGATTTTAAAGATGTTTTAGATTATGATTTCTAAATGAAAAGTGTTCTAAATCATTATTAGAAACTAACTGGACCATCAATTTGACTTAAAACATTGAAATCAAGTCGAATTTAATCGAAGAACATCGTTTGACTTTTTGAGTTAAAATCTTTGACTTCGTAATTGAAACTCAAATCGATGAATTGAAAAACGAATTTTTGCAGAAAGATCATTTAGTATATTCCTAACAAAATTACACTTTTAGATTTTTAAATTAAATTCGAATTCGAGTTTCCAAAAATTAGAACACAAACAGAGATGGTTTTTGGTTATATAAAAAAAATATAATAATAATTTAAGAATGAGGAGATGGGGTGATGGTGTATGGAAGATTGAGGTTGAAGATGGTTGTACATGGTGAGGGTGTTGATTATGATGGGTTTTAAGGAGGTGGTGTGCAAGGTGAAACAAAAAAAATGGCTGTACAGCCGATGATGGAAGTGAAACAAAATTCAGATTAATGGTCTTGTTAATATAAGAGTGTCGGTGTACATATATTCATTTATATATAATTGATTAATAACAAAAACTTAATAATATACTAATAATTGAAAAGATGAGAAAACCTGTACAACTAACAGTATATGCGAATGTGATACGTTGGTTAGCTGTGATCACTTAAAGGCATATGGACAACAACCATTAACTAATTTAATTAATTGACAAAATGTGCCATAATCATTTTTAACTTTTTCATGCATTTAAAATCTACAGAGCATATATGTTAGTGGTTAATAGAGTATACACATATAAAAGGTATTCAATTTTCTTATACTTACCGATAGTTTTAGTACCGAGATCATATCGTGCCCGTTATTAATCAATAACGAATAAAAAGTCTTCAGAAAAAATCCCAAATTTTAAATTAAGTATTTTTATTTATTTGGGTCATTAGGGTATAAAATTCGATTATCAATTTAATAAATAACAATTACATTAACTGTCCCTCTCATTTATGGGTGAAACATAAAAAGTCTTAAAACTTAACAAATAGTTCCTAAATATATTTTTAATAAGCCTAAAATTTATAGAATTTATTTTCGGATCACCATCTATTTTAAAATCATATAAGTTCGAATTAAACTTCTCTAAATAATAATCGTTACAATTATTAAATAATTATATTTGATATACTCTATATATATAGATTTATTTTAATAATAATTTAATTATATTTGTATATTATTATTTTAAGTTATTATATATATATTCATATAGTTATATTTATATTTATATGTATACACATTTATTTACAAATAATGGTTCGTGAATCATCGGGAATGGTCGAAGTTAAATGAATGCAAGAAAATAGTTCAAAAATTTTGAGACTCAACATTACAGACTTTGCTTATCGTGTTGAAACCATATAAAGATTAAGTTTAAATTTGGTCGGAAATTCCCGGGTCATCACAAATATAGTGCACTTGTCGATAAGAGGACATGGTTTTAGTTCTTCGTGAATCTCATATGCAGGTTATTCGATCAATGTGGATATTTCAGCATAAAAACCAACTCGAATGGTACCACTACAACAAAAATGACTTTACAGGACCCTTTTTCTGGGATCCCCAAAAATTAGGGTTCTAAAAACCACCTAATAGGACCTTTCGTCAAGTTCTCAAAAAAATGGTGTATCATCATGTCTTCATCGCCATGAGTCACGCTAGTTTAATTGAAAATTTTAACCATGGGTCCCCAAAAATTGGAATTAATAGGACAGTTTAATAAAAGGGTCCTATAACTCATATCATCGTATTATCATGACCATGAATTCACTATATAATATGACGGTTTGATATGTGGGTCCTATTATTTATATCATCACGGTGTCATGGCCATTAATTAACTCTAATATCAGGACCCTTAAATTTGGTGGTACAATTATAATTTTTGTTATTAACCAAGTGTACAGACAAATGGAATTAATATGTAACTAATATCATCCGATTATCATGGCCATGAATTCAATATATTAATAGGACAGTTTGATAATGGGGTTGACTGTCACGAGACATTTAGTCTCGTGGTCAAAATCGCAACAATACGAATGGTGCTTAGCATTGCAGTATCTAAATCGTGGCATATTCACCAAATGGATGTTAATAATGCTTTCTTATACGGGAATCTTGATGAAACCATTTACATGTTTCAACCTTATGGTTTTAAGGATTCAAAAGGTCCAAATCATATGTGTCTCCTAAAACGGTCTCTTTACGGTTTAAAACAAGCCCCGCGGGCATGGTACCAACAGTTTGACGAATTTGCTACAACTATTGATTTTCTTCATAGCAAAAGTGATCATTCTTTTTTTATCTATCACAAAGGAATGTAAGTAGCATATTTATTATTATGCGTAGACGATATTGTCCTTAGCACATGTAAACCTGCACTTAAGGACAAACTTATGAGCATATTATCTCGCGAATTCGCGATGAAGGATCTTGGATCTCTTCACTCTTTTCTCGGCATACGGGTTACTAAACATCGTAATGGTCTGTTTTTGGATGGCATATGCTCGCGACATTATTCGTCGAGCTAGGTTAGTTTCATGTAATCTGGTATCCACTCCCGTGGACATGCATTGGAAATTAAGTTACAAAGTTGGTACTCCTGTTTTGAATCCTACGAGTTACCGAAGTCTGGTCGGTGCGCTACAATATCTAATGTTCACTCTAACTCCCCGACATCTCTTACGCGGTTCAACGAGTATGCTTGCACATGCACAATTCCCAGGAATCACACTTGTTAGCTGTTAAACGCATAATCCGATACATTCATGGAACATCACATTACGGTTTATGGATTACTAAGTCCACGGATCATAATCTTTTAGCTTATACCGATGCCGATTGGGCCGAGTGCCCAGACACACAGCGCTTTACCTCGAGTTATGAAGTGTATATACGTGATAATCTCATCTCTTGGTCAGCTAAACGTCAATCTACCATCTCACGTTCTCATGCTGATGCCGAGTATTAGGGTGTTGCTAACGTTGTATCCGAATCCTATTGGTTACGAAACTTAAACAACGTTGTCCAGTTTCCAAAGCCACTATCATATTTTGCGATAATGTCAGTGCTATATATTTGTACGGTAATCCAGTTCAACATCAGCATACTAAACACATTGAACTTGATATTCATTTCGTCTGTGACAAAGTAGAAAAAGGAGAATTACGAGTCATGCATGTTCCTACCCGATTTCAAATTGCTGACATCGTTACTAAAGGGCTTCCTCGTGTTATATTTGAAGACTTTCGAGCCAGTCTTTGCATTAGCCCCTCCATAGCTTTGACTGCAAGGGAGTAATAGCCGAGATTTTTTGTAACATTACCTTTGTATAACTTATCCTATTTTGACAAAATTGCCCAAATTGTCAAAACCCGTCCAAATCCATCTGGACAAATACAATAACATCTGGTACCATTACGTTGAACAGACCTCTATATGCCATGAACGACTCCATGTAATATCTTTAAAATGAGCAAATGCACAGCGGAAGATTTCTTTAATACCTGAGAATAAACATGCTTAAAAGTGTCAACCAAAAGGTTGGTGAGTTCATAGGTTTATCATAAACAATAAAATTCATAATTTTGATAGACCACAAGATTTAAATGTGCATGGTACAAATGGGTCCGAATCCTATACCCACCTGTAATGTACATGCGATATCTTTTAAATACAGTACACATTTCTCGTGTACACAACCATCTTTCATAAATCTTAGTACCCGTACACATATCTCGTGTACAAAATATAATACACATAACCTGTGTATAAAAATCATTCTCTCGATACATAACATTCACTTTGCTTTCATCGCTTGGCTTGGTAACCGATCTTAACATATAATACGCATCAATAATATCCCCAAAACAGAACATATCGTCTGTATAATATATAAACTTCGAAGTACTAAACACCACGCCCACTAGCTCTTCCGTCTAGTGAACATTCTGGGTGGGGGTGTTAAACCCAGCAGCTACCTTTAGGATTCGCGTGAATTAGGGCCATACCCGTTTTCTAATTCTTAGGTTACCAAGCAATAATAATCAGGGGAAATATTCACAACAATTAGTGGCAATTATCATGTCCAACTAATTCAATCATAATCAATAGAACTTCTATCTGCATAATAATTCTTTCGAGGAATGTTTTGCTTGTGTCATATCGCGTCAAACATTTATAAAAGCATTTCATGTATTCTCAGGTCAAAATATATTTCAAAAGCATTTAATAAAGCAGTTGTAAAATTATCTCATGTATTCTCAGTCCCAAAAATGTAAAGAGTAAAAGGGAGCAAATGAACTCACGATACGATATTTTGTAGTAAAAATATGCATACGACTGAACTGAACAATGCAAGGTTGTCCTCGGATTCACGAACCTATATCAGTTTTTATATATATTAAAACATATAATCACATAATTCCATCTATTAATTATATAATATTTATTTATTAAGTATGCTATAATACTCATACTCAATTCTAATTAATATATATATATATATATATATATATATATATATATATATATATATATATATATATATATACTTTACTTATATTATATCTTCAATTATATGTCACATATATTTATTAACTAGAAAAAATTTGACCGCGCGTTGCTGCGGTTGTATTCGGCGCGCGGTCGAATTTGAATATACCTTGTTTGGTACCTAATATATCTAATAGGTTGGGTTGTTTGTTGGACGTGTATGTATATGTATGTAATTTAACTCGAAATATTTAATTTTTTTAACGATATTCGTTTCGCGTATAGTTAGTCACGTTGTGTTCGTAAAATTAATTCGAGTTGAAAGGTGGTCTCGAAAAAATTTAACTCGCACCGAGCGTGAATATAGGGCCCGTTATTTAGTGTTTTTTTAACGATGTCCGTTTCGCATATAGTTAGTCCCGTTGGGTTCGTGAGATTTTTTCGAGTTGAACGGTGGCCTTGGAAAAATTTAACTCGCACCGAGTAAGAAGATGGGGCCCGTTATAAATTTGGGTGGAATAAGTTTTTTTATTTTAATAAAATTATATATTTACATTTTTTACCCCTGAAAAAGTGTAAAGTTGAGGGGGCGATGTGTAAATTGTGCGAAAGTTGTGGGGCTCTTTGTAGTGTGAACGCAAACTCAAAACGACATTGCGTTATAACTGAAACGACAAAAAACCCCATGACATTTAGTATATAGGGGTAATATTGATACATATAGCTATATATGTATATAAGTGATTAGTAAAAATCAGTAGTTTGTTATACGCAATATTTATATAATTAAAGTTAATAGGTTTATTCTATAATTTTATGTAATACTAATATAATTATATTATGTATCGAATATATTTTTATGTATCTAATATTTATTTGATAAAATAATGTTAATAATAATTATAAAAGTTATGTTAATGATAAGAATAATAATAATGATAATAATACTGATAGTGCTCCAAATAAACATATAATTAGGCGCAATATCATTCCAATATGTAAAGCTTTTAGTTACAATTGATCTATTTTTAAGTTGTAATCGTTTAAATAAATAAATGCGAAGACGAAGCACGAAGATTAAAGAATTGAAGAAAAAGTGCCACTAAAACTGGAAATGGGTCCTTAAAGCCATAGTGCACTCAAAAGCGTCCTAAAAAGTGAGTTAAAAGACTTGCGCGGATTTTGGGAGTTAAGAAAAATAATTTTTTGTGCAAATTACAAATTGCGAAACGCAAAGTACAAGATATCTACGCGTACGAAAGGACGTTCGAAAATTCGGAACTGAGACATAAATCGAGCATCAACGTGCGAGTCAACGGACCAAAAATTACAAGTCAACTATGCACAAGAATATAATATAATATATATAATTAATATAAATTATATATATTATATATATATATATATATATATATATATATATATATATATATATATATATATATATATATATATATATATATATATATATATATATATATATATTTAAATAAAACGTCGGTAAAGAAAAAAACAAACTAATGTTAGCTGTCACAAGTAGCCATGTGATCGCATGGAATATAGGCACACAGCCCATGCTATCGTATGGGCCCTAAAACCTGGCCAAGTGCTATAAAAGGCGATGTTTTCAGCGAATTATGTAAACACCATTTTTCCTTTCTTCCTCTGTAAACTTAATATATATATATATATATATATATATATATATATATATATATATATATATATATATATATATATTAATTTTAATTTAAGTTAATTTTAATAATAAAGTTATGATTTAGTTGGGTTATTGTAAGAAATGTTTTATGGGTTTTAAAGTCGGAACTCTGTCCGTGTAACGCTACGCGATTAATAACCACTGTAAGCTATGTTCTTCCTTTTTAATTTAATGTCTCGTAACTAAGTTATTATTATGCTTATTTGAGCCGAAGTAATCACGATGTTAGACTAAATATTATGATGGGGTTATTGGATTTTGTACCATAATTAAGGTTTGAACAAAAGACCGACACTTGTGGAAATTGGACTATTGACTATTAATAGATGGGGGTATTGTCTAATCGAGTGACAACTCATTGGAGTCTATCGAACCTATCTTCAAATTAATTAACCTAATAATTAATAATGATTATGGTTGTCCTATTTAGTGACGTTCATACGAAATCTATTATAATCATTTAATTAATTATTCGGGTTGGGTAATTGATTATTCAAACTGATCAAGTGGGTAAATTTGTATTCATATCTAATTAAAACAGGGGTGGATTACATATAGTGACAACTGGTGAAATTGTTGACAGAAGTGATAACTGCGTCACACTTTAAATCCTTAATTAGTTGGACTATTTGACTTCGGGTATAAGGGTAATTTGACGAGGAAACTCGCAATTTATATTTATGACCGATGGACTATTATGGACAAAAACCAGATAGAAGTATCAAATAAACCAGGACAAAGGACAATTAACCCAGAGTAATAAATTAAAATCAAAACGTCAAACATCATGATTACGGAAGTTTAAATAAGTATAATTCTTTTATTTTATATTTCATCGTACCTTTATTTACTGTCATTTTAATTACTGTAATTTACTTTATTGCAATTTAAATTTTGTCATTTATATTATCGTCATTTATCTTTACGCTTTATTTAAAATCGACAAACCGGTCATTAAACGGTAAAACCCCCCTTTTATAATAATAATAATAATACTACTATATTACTAATATATATATATATATATATATATATATATATATATATATATATATATATACACACACAAATATAATTGTTTAAAAATATAGTGTACCCAATAAGCCGTCTCCCTGTGGAACGAACCAGACTTACTAAAAACTACAATACTCTACGATTAGGTACACTGCCTATAGTGTTGTAGCAAGGTTTAAGTATATCCCATCTATATCTATATAAATAAATAAAACTTGTGTAAATTGTATCGTATTTCGTAATAATAATAGTATATTTCGTACTACACCTCGCACACATCAAATACTAATAATGATAAATAAAATTGATTGTTAAAATGATAATTAATAATAATAGTTATTAGTAATGATAATATTCATAATGATAGTTTTTTATATTATTAATAATAATAATGATAATGATAATAATAATCATAATAATAATAATAACAAAAATAATAAAAGTGCTACCTTAATGAAACAAGCTTAAAAAAAAGAGACATTTAATTGCTCCTGCTCGGGCTCGAACCTGTGACCTTACGCTAATTCAACATCTCCCCTAACCACTCCCCCGTCCTTGCTTATCTTATTAAACCCGGATTTATTTTTTATATAACCCATCATTCATCATCGTAATACCATTTCATAAGCCCAAATACAATTAATCAAGCCCAACATTTATGATGGTCCGTTAATTGATTCGTGAGAAATCAAGTATAATAGTAGCCATAAACAGGAAATAACATATGGGGTGTTCGGTTCATTGTTTGACAACAACAATCAATATCTTTAATTATAATCATAATCACAATCATGTATCATCTCTATTACTCGTCATCATCATAATTTTTATGCATGTTCATCATCGATCACTGTATGATGATTATCATCATCATGCTTTATCAACCTCTCCCATCATCATAACCATACACAGCCATCATTCACCTCCATCGTTTCTTCATTACCATTGTACGCTCAATCATCATCTTTCAATCATCGTCTTCTATAACATAAAATCATTATCATCTTAATCTCAACAACATAACCTATCCATCGCCATAACCCAATCATCATTTTCGTTTAAATATTGTGTTTATATGCGTTGTTTGTCGAATAATAAAATAGAAACATATAAGTTTGCAGTTTGTGGTCCAATATTGTCTCAAGAGTCCAATATCGGCCTGATACAAAAATTGGCCCATCATAAATTGCAGTAACTTAACAAATGGTTAGGGTTGTCGGGTATTAGCTTCGATTTATACAGAATGTAATAGTAGGCGAAATATAAAATAAAACAAGTGGGTGAGGTTGATGGAAGAATGGGTCCCCAAAGGCAAACATACGTTTCTTTTCTTCTTGTAACCCACTAGCAAAGGATAGTGGTAACTGAGGTATTTTTGGTTTGGTGAATGTTGGCTAGAAAAGAAAGCACTCTAGAATTGATATATTAGTTCATAATTCGGTTTCTAAAAAAAAAATAGGAGTGATCAGGAGAGAAGAGTAGCAGGTGAATATTAATGTTCAAAATAGAAAAAAAATGTACAGCAGCAACAATAGTAGTTAGTAGAAACCATTGGAGTAAAAAAAAAACGAGCAGGCGTAGGTTTTCATGTTGGCGGTTGGAGTGGTGTTTTCATGGTGATTTGAGTTACAGCGAAAGCAAACAGTTGACATCGTTCGACCCATAACAGAACCCAAGTGGGTTTCGATAGTGTTGTTTTCTAATGGTGGAGATATGGTGGTGTTTGTGTTTGAAGTAAACAGAAAAATTTCATAGTAGTAGCCTTGATTGTTTTGTTGTGATTTGAACGAGAATGAAGTAATAAAGGTGGCAAGTTATGGTTCGAATGGTTCAACAAATAAGGTGGTTTACAGTGAATCAAAACAGATGCAGGAACATATAGTGTTTGTGGTGGTTGTGGAGCAAAAGAAGATCGAGTGTATGGGTTTGTAGCTGCAACAGAGATTGAAAGTAACAAGGTGATTTAGATGATTTTTGTTTTTGTTAATTTCTGTTTTTCTTCCCTGACTTGTAGTAGTATTCTTATATAATGTGATTGTATTGACTGCTTATTCGAGCAGACCAAAAACAAAAGAAGTAAAGATAGAAAATGACTCATAACAAATTCTTGTTATTTTGTGAATTGAGATCGAATATTTACAGAAAGAGTACAAGATTGTGAGCAGGAGATGAAGAAATCTTTAAAAAGAACGATTGTGATTGCTAACAGACTTTGGATACATCTGTGATTGAATTTGATTCTGAAATAAGATTAGAGACAGGAAACAAAAGAGTGATCGTGATGTGCAACTGATTTTTGTTTGATCCTGTGATTGAATCGTGATTGGTACTGGATTAAAGACAGAAACAAAATTTCAGTACGATTTGATTGTGATATTACACAAAAAACGAAATTTTTCTGTATATATATATGTATATAACTGTATTTATTTATATAGCTGTATATGTATATGTATTTATATTTATATATATATAATTGTATTTTATATATGTATGTAGTTTTATGTGTAATTTATATTAATGAATAATACTGATTCATATATTGTATCTGTATATATCAGTATATATATATAAATCTATTTTTATATGTCAGTATATATATATATATCTTTATTTACATTTTATAATTAATCTCATTAATTAATAAATATAACTATAATAATAATACTCTTAGTATTATAAATAATAATAAATTTTTTTAATAATATAATAGTAATAATAATTAATGATAATGATAAATATAACTATAAAATTTATAACAATAATATTATTATTAATAATAATATTATTAATAATAATATTAATTATAATGATACTAATATTAATAATAATAATACTATGACAATTTATATATATCAATTTCATATTCATATACTGTATATTGAAAATAATAATATTAATTATACGAATTTTAATATTAATATTACTATTGATAATAATATTGATAGTAATGATAATTATATTCAAACTTATAACTAGATTTAATATATTACAATTTATTACTATTTACCAATTATACAATATATTGACTCTTTAATATTTATTACATATATATATATATATATATATATATATATATATATATATATATATATATATATATATATATATATATATATATATATTACGACATATAATATTACAAATTATAATTTCAATTACCATGTATATATATACACACACACACATATCTATTTACAATTAATTGTTCGTGAATCGTCGAGAGCAGTCGAAGGTCAAATGATTTCATGAAAACAGTTCAAAATTTTTGAGACTCAACATTACAGACTTTGCTTATCGTGTCAAAATCATATAAAGATTAAGTTTAAATTTGGTCGAAAATTTTCGGGTCGTCACAGTACCTACCCGTTAAAGAAATTTCGTCCTGAAATTTGAGTAAGGTCATCATGGTTAACCATAAAAATGTTTTCATGACGAATATGAGTTGTTAAATAGAGTTTTATCATTAATGATTAATATAGATAAAACGGTTCGATTATGTGAAGCGTATGAGTGAAGCTGTCACAAAAGATTGATATAGAGATTTAACTTTTAACGTAGTCACGGTGGATTTCCGGAATTCAAGGAATTAGTATCCTATATAATTAAATGCGGTAATCTGTCTCAATTACTACGTCTGACATTTTGCTATAAATTAGCTTCTATTATTCTCACCACTCCTACACTTTCTTACTCATTTCATATTTCCAAAAGATTTTGAAAATGTTTAATCTAGTTCTGATTTTTGATATCTTCCTGACTATCGCATCTGTCATTCTTCTTTTCTATTTACCACCGGAGGAATCTATTCACTTCTACTGTGCTCTAGGGATTATAGTATTTCTAATCCTCCCGTATCTTTATATTGCTATACGCATTGATATACACGGTTTGTAATTCTTGTGTTGTTGTTGGGCTTTATATTTTTCCTTATTTAGAAGTTCCATGCTTTTGTTTTCTCTTCCTGACTTCAAGTCAAGCGAATAATGATCCAGAATTCGTAGGTATGGAGTTTCGAATGATTATAATATATTAAGCAGAAAGGAACGGTAATAGCATGAATTGTTTTGTCAAATTACCAGAATATCCGGGAAAGATAGAACTATCAAGAAAATATGTCCTTGATATGTTTAGAGGTTAAATAGAATGAAAGAGTTGTGTAACATGGCACACGATGAGGGTATGATCTGTGAACCATCATCACGTTCCATTAGAAACTCAACATGACTTACTGTAATATAATCACGTTGGCCGGGCGTCATTATATTATACTAACTCATGCTTCAATTCCCAACACTACTCCAGAATTCATTCATAATTTATACTTAAGTTTTACAGAAGTTTCCAATATAATGTAATACAGATAGCACGAAGAGGTATATAATTTCGGACGAGAATATTTATGAAAATATCTTCAGAAATATCGAAGATATTTATGATGATATTTTGGAATTTCTAAGTTCGAAAGTTGATGAAGAAAAATTTTCCGCAAGATTTTTAACATGACTTCGGAGCAAGATATTCTCTAAAGATTTCATCGGATCCAGAATTATCTGGGTTCTTTGAATATAGGGTTGGGTCCTTGTATTTATCCTTGATCTCCTTCATGGTTTGTTCAATCCATTTTTCAGTACCATATTTTCTATCGAGCGTTCCCAACACTCCATTCTTTATTATCAAACTTTTGGTCATTTAGACCATCTACAATTTTGCTGTTTCCTCTGCATTTAATGCAACCATATCTGAATCATCGGTTATCAATTCGAGGTGGTTTTAGGAGAATTGTGTTTTTAGATGATTAAACGCTGATTGTAATCATCAAGATACGAAGGATGTTTAAGATGAAATCAAGTGGCAAACTTGAGGAATTATTTAATTGTAGGTGTAACTTATTAACGATATTTTAAGTCAAAATGTTATAATTAATATTTCCTACTCTTTTAACACCTTTTAATTTTCCAAAGTTAATAGTCCAATGTTAGTAGTCCAATGTTAGTAGTCCAATATATAATCTTAGAATTTAAAATATTTAAGATCTGAAGATGATGAAGAAAATTTTACGTAGTTAATTAATTGGTTACTAATCAATTTAAGTTTATTCATTATTTTCTTCATTATGCCACTTGTCAAATCTTGACTTGAATTTTGATCGGCAGAAACTTGTATATGAAATTGAATTGGAATGAAAATGGTTATTCTTTGGTGAACGAATGCGTATATCTGTGGTTGTATATAGGATAATAAATAACTTGTTGAATCAGATTTGAAGAATGTACAGTGTAATATATTAATGTGAAATCTAAATATTTATAGGGTATTACCTACCCGTTAAAATATTCTCATCATTAATAATTTGTACAGAAGAATTTTAATTACGATCTTTATGAAAATATACTTACATATATATTTTCTTCAGATGTAATCATGGATTTAATGACTCAATAAGATATTAATCTTAATTGATTTACCGTTAGAACGAGAATATATAATCTTTAAGACTTTAGAGATTACATAATCGCCATGTAAAACGAAGATAATCGATGTAGATTGATATGTAGAACAAAGATAGAGTAGATAGAATGATAGGTAGAATGAAGATAAATGATGTAGAACGATACGTAGAACGATGATTATGCTCGAGGTACATAATGAGATGTTGAGGCGTGTGATGTTGAAACTTAGGTTGTTAGTGGTACTGGTGTGGATGTTGGTGGTGCTGTTAGTGCTGGTGATGTTGCTGAAGCTGGTAAGTTTTGCACCATATTCTCCAAATTGATTATTCAAGCGCGAAACTCGTTGACTTTTTCCATTATTGTCGGTCGGAACGAGCGAATGAATAAGGTTTACAATTGTAGCTAGAATATAATCGTGACGAGCTACCCTGGAAATGAGGCTGAAAATGGTGTTTTGGATAGGTTCGCCGGTAAGTGCTTCAGGTTCTTTGCCAAGAGTGCAGGTTGGTGGGTGAAATGTCCCGTTCTTATTGATTAAAAACGTTCCATATTAATTGATTTCGTTGCGAGGTTTTGACCTCTATATGAGACGTTTTTCAAAGACTGCATTCATTTTTAAAACAAACCATAACCTTTATTTCATAAATAAAGGTTTAAAAAGCTTTACGTAGATTATCAAATAATGATAATCTAAAATATCCTGTTTACACACGACCATTACATAATGGTTTACAATACAAATATGTTACATCAAAATCAGTTTCTTGAATGCAGTTTTTACACAATATCATACAAACATGGACTCCAAATCTTGTCCTTATTTTAGTATGCAACAGTGGAAGCTCTTAGTATTCACCTGAGAATAAACATGCTTTAAACGTCAACAAAAATGTTGGTGAGTTATAGGTTTAACCTATATATATCAAATCGTAACAATAGACCATAAGATTTCATATTTCAATACACATCCCATACATAGAGATAAAAATCATTCATATGGTGAACACCTGGTAACCGAAATTAACTAGATGCATATAAGAATATCCCCATCATTCCGGAATCCTCCTTCGGACATGATATAAATTTCGAAGTACTAAAGCATCCGGTACTTTGGATGGGGCTTGTTGGGCCCGATAGATCTATCTTTAGGATTCGCGTCAATTAGGGTGTCTGTTCCCTAATTCTTAGATTACCAGACTATAAAAAGGGGCATATTCGATTTCGATCATTCAACCATATAATGTAGTTTCAATAACTTGTGTCTATTTCGTAAAACAGTTATAAAAATAGCGCATGTATTCTCAGTCCCAAAATATATATTGCAAAAGCATTTAAAAGGGAATAATGAAACTCACTTTCACAGATTTTTACTTCGTCGGGAAGTAAGACTTGGCCACTGGTTGATTCACGAACCTATAACAATATATACATGTATATCAAAGTATGTTCAAAATATATTTACAATACTTTTAATATATTTTGATGTTTTAAGTTTATTAAGTCAGCTGTCCTCGTTAGTAACCTACAACTAGTTGTCCACAGTTAGATGTACAGAAATAAATTGATAAATATTATCTTGAATCAATCCATGACCCAGTGTATACGTATCTCAGTATTGATCACAACTCAAACTATATATATTTTGGAATCAACCTCAACCCTGTATAGCTAACTCCAACATTCACATATAGAGTGTCTATGGTTGTTCCGAAATATATATAGATGTGTCGACATGATAGGTCGAAACATTGTATACGTGTCTATGGTATCTCAAGATTACATAATATACAATACAAGTTGATTAAGTTATGGTTGGAATAGATTTGTTACCAATTTTCACGTAGCTAAAATGAGAAAAATTATCCAATCTTGTTTTACCCATAACTTCTTCATTTTAAATCCGTTTTGAGTGAATCAAATTGCTATGGTTTCATATTGAACTCTATTTTATGAATCTAAACAGAAAAATTATAGGTTTATAGTCGGAAAAATAAGTTACAAGTCATTTTTGTAAAGGTAGTCATTTCAGTCGAAAGAACGACGTCTAGATGACCATTTTAGAAAACATACTTCCACTTTGAGTTTAACCATAATTTTTGGATATAGTTTCATGTTCCTAATAAAAATCATTTTCTCATAATAACAACTTTTAAATCAAAGTTTATCATATTTTTTAATTAACTAACCCAAAACAGCCCGCTGTGTTACTATAACGGCGTAAATCCGGTTTTACGGTGTTTTTCGTGTTTCCAGGTTTTAAATCATTAAGTTAGCATATCAAATAGATATATAACATGTGTTTAGTTGATTTTAAAAGTCAATTTAGAAGGATTAACTTTTATTTGCGAACTAGTTTAGAATTAACTAAACTATGTTCTAGTGATTACAAGTTTAAACCTTCGAATAAGATAGCTTTATATGTATGAATCAAATGAAGTTATGAACATCATTACTACCTCAAGTTCCTTGGATAAACCTACTGGAAATGAGAAAAATAATCTAGCTTCAAAGGATCCTTGGATGGCTTGAAAGTTCTTGAAGCAGAATCATGACACGAAAACAATTTCAAGTAAGATTTCCACTCAAAATAAGATTGTTATAGTTATAGAAATTGAATTAAAGTTTGAATATGATTATTACCTTGTATTAGAAAGATAACCTACTGTAAGTAACAAAGGTTTCTTGATCTTGGATGATTACTTGGAATGGATTTAGAAAACTTGGAAGTAAACTTGCAATCTTGGAAGTATTCTTGATTTTATGAAACTAGAACTTTTGGAATTTATGAAGAACACTTAGAACTTGAAGATAGAACTTGAGAGAGATCAATTAGATGAAGAAAATTGAAGAATGAAAGTGTTTGTAGGTATTTTTGGTCGTTGGTGTATGGATTAGTTATAAAGGATATGTAATTTTGTTTTCATGTAAATAAGTCATGAATGATTACTCATATTTTTGTAATTTTATGAGATATTTCATGCTAGTTGCCAAATGATGGTTCCCACATGTGTTAGGTGACTCACATGGGCTGCTAAGAGCTGATCATTGGAGTATATATACCAATAGTACATACATCTAAAAGCTGTGTATTGTACGAGTACGAATACGGGTGCATACGAGTAGAATTGTTGATGAAACTGAACGAGGATGTAATTGTAAGCATTTTTGTTAAGTAGAAGTATTTTGATAAGTGTCTTGAAGTCTTTCAAAGGTGTATGAATACATATTAAAACACTACATGTATATACATTTTAACTGAGTCGTTAAGTCATCGTTAGTCGTTACATGTAAATGTTGTTTTGAAACCTTTAGGTTAAAGATCTTGTTGAATGTTGTTAACCTATTGTTTATTATAACAAATGAGATGTTAAATTGTTATATTATCACGATATTATGATTTATAATATATCTTAGTATGATATATATACAGTTAAATGTCATTACAACGATAATCGTTACATATATGTCTCGTTTCGAAATCATAAAGTTAGTAGTCTTATTTTTACATATGTATTTCATTGTTAATACACTTAATAATATATTTACTTATCATTTAACATAGTTAACCAAGTGTATCAATATCTTAATATGATTCATATGTACCTAGTAAGATGTTGTTATAACGATAATCGTTATATATATCGTTTTCGAGTTTCTTAAATTAATAGTCTCATTTTTATGTATATAACTCATTGTTAAAATACCTAATGAGATACATACTTATAATAAAATCATGTTAACTATATATATAACCATATATATGTCATCGTATAGTTTTTACAAGTTTTAACGTTCGTGAATCACCGGTCAACTTGGGTGGTCAATTGTCTATATGAAACCTATTTCAATTAATCAAGTCTTAACAAGTTTGATTGCTTAACATGTTGGAAACACTTAATCATGTAAATAACAATTTCATTTAATATATATATAAACATGGAAAAGTTCGGGTCACTACAGTACCTACCCGTTAAATAAATTTCGTCCCGAAATTTTAAGCAGTTGGAGGTGTTGACGTATCTTCTGGAAATAAATGTGGGTATTTCTTCTTCATCTGATCTTCACGCTCCCAGGTGAACTCGGGTCCTCTACGAGCATTCCATCGAACCTTAACAATCGGTATCTTGTTTTGTTTAAGTCTCTTAACCTCACGATCCATTATTTCGACGGGTTCTTCAATGAATTGAAGTTTTTAATTGATTTGGATTTCGTCCAATGGAATAGTGAGATCTTCTTTAGCAAAACATTTATTCAAATTTGAGACGTGGAAAGTGTTATGTACAGCTGCGAGTTGTTGAGGTAGCTCCAGTTGGTAAGCTACTGGTCCGACACGATCTATAATCTTGAATGGTCCAATGTACCATGGATTTAGTTTCCCCCGTTTACCAAATCGAACAACGCCTTTCCAAGGTGAAACCTTAAGCATGACCATTTCTCCAAATTCAAACTCTATATCTTTTCTTTTACTGTCCGCGTAGCTCTTTTGTCGACTCTGGGCGGTTTTCAATCTTTGTTGAATTTGGATGATTTTCTCGGTAGTTTCTTGTATTATCTCCGGACCCGTAATCTGTCTATCCCCCACTTCACTCCAACAAATCGGAGACCTGCACTTTCTACCATAAAGTGCTTCAAACGGCGTCATCTCAATGCTTGAATGGTAGCTGTTGTTGTAGGAAAATTCTGCTAACGGTAGATGTCGATCCCAACTGTTTCCGAAATCAATAACACAAGCTCGTAGCATGTCTTCAAGCGTTTGTAATGTCTAGACGAGTTTCCAATGCTTGCTGTAATGTCTGCCAGAATCTTGAAATAAATCTGCCATCCCTATCAGAGATAATAGAGATTGGTATTCCATGTCTGGAGACGACTTCCTTCAAATACAGTCGTGCTAACTTCTCCATCTTGTCATCTTCTCTTATTGGTAGGAAGTGTACTGACTTGGTGAGACGATCAACTATTACCCAAATAGTATCATAACCACTTGCAGTCCTTGGCAATTTAGTAATGAAATCCATGGTAATGTTTTCCCATTTCCATTCTGGGATTTCAGGTTGTTGTAGTAGACCTGATGGTTTCTGATGTTCAGCTTTGACCTTAGAACACGTCAAACATTCTCCTACATATTTAGCAATATCGGCTTTCATACCTGGCCACCAAAAATGTTTCTTAAGATCCTTGTACATCTTCCCCGTTCCAGGATATATTGAGTATCTGGTTTTATGAGCTTCTCTAAGTACCATTTTTCTCATATCTCCAAATTTTGGTACCCAAATTCTTTCAGCCCTATACCGGGTTCCGTCTTCCCGAATATTAAGATGCTTCTCCGATCCTTTGGGTATATCATCCTTTAAATTTTCCTCTTTTAAAACTCCTTGTTGCGCCTCCTTTATTTGAGTAGTAAGGTTAGTGTGAATCATTATATTCATAGATTTTACTCGAATGGGTTCTCTGTCCTTTCTGCTCAAGGCGTCGGCTACCACATTTGCCTTCCCTGGGTGGTAACGAATCTCAAAGTCGTAATCATTCAACAATTCAATCCACCTACGCTGCCTCATATTCAGTTGTTTCTGATTAAATATGTGTTGAAGACTTTTGTGGTCGGTATATATAATACTTTTGACCCCATATAAGTAGTGCCTCCAAGTCTTTAATGCAAAAACAACCGCGCCTAATTCCAAATCATGTGTCGTATAATTTTGCGCGTGAATCTTCAATTGTCTAGACGCATAAGCAATCACCTTCGTCCGTTACATTAATACACAACCGAGACCTTGCTTTGATGCGTCACAATAAATCACAAAATCATCATTCCCTTTAGGCAATGACAATATAGGTGCCGTAGTTAGCTTTTTCTTCAATAATTGAAACGCCTTCTCTTGTTCGTCCTTCCATTCAAATTTCTTCCCTTTATGCGTTAATGCAGTCAAGGGTTTTGCTATTTTGGAGAAATCTTGGATGAATCTTCTGTAGTAACCAGCCAATCCTAAAAATTGACGTATATGCTTCGGAGTTTTTGGGGTTTCCCACTTTTTAACGGTTTCGATCTTTGCCGGGTCTACCTGGATACCTTCTTTGTTCACTATGTGACCAAGGAATTGAACTTCTTCCAACCAAAATGCACACTTTGAAAACTTAGCGTACAGTTTTTCTTTCCTCAATACTTCTAGCACTTTTCTCAAATGTTCTTCGTGCTCTTGATCATTATTTGAGTAAATAAGTATGTCATCGATGAAAACAATGACAAACTTTTCAAGATATGGCCCACACACTCGGTTCATATGGTCCATGAACACAACTGGTGCGTTAGTCAATCCAAACGGCATAACCATAAACTCGTAATGACCATAACGCGTCCTAAAATCAGTTTTTGGAATATCATCCTCCTTTACTCGCATTTGATGATATCCAAAACGTAAATCGATCTTCGAATAAACCGACGAGCCTTGTAGTTGATCAAATAAGTCGTCAATTCTCGGCAGTGGATAACGGTTTTTGATGGTAAGTTTGTTCAACTCTCTGTAGTCAATACACAACCTAAATGTACCATCCTTCTTCTTGACAAACAAAACAGGAGCTCCTCATGGTGATATGCTTGGTCAAATGAAACCACGTTCTAATAGTTCTTGCAGTTGGCTTTGCTGTTCTTTCATCTCGCTGGGTGCGAGTCTATAAGGAGCACGAGCTATTGGTGCAGCTCCTGGTACAAGATCTATTTGAAATTCAACAGATCGATGTGGAGGTAGTCCCGGTAATTCTTTCGGAAATACATCGGGAAATTCTTTTTGCGACGGGAACATCATTGATGCTCTTTTCTTCAGTTTGTACTTTCTCTACGTGTGCTAGAACAGCATAGCAACCTTTTCTTATTAGTTTTTGTGTCTTCAAATTACTAATAAGATGTAGCTTCATGTTTCCCTTTTCTCCGTACACCATTAAGGGTTCTCCTTCTTCTCGTACAATGCGAATTGCATTTTTATAACATACGATCTCTGCTTTCACCTTCTTCAGCCAGTCCATGCCAACTATTACATCAAAACTCGCTAACTCTACTGGTATCAAATCAATCTTAAATATTTCGCTACCCAGTTTAATTTCTCGATTCCGGCATATATTATCTGCTGAAATTAATTTACCGTTTGCTAATTCGAGTAAAAATTTACTATTCAACGGCTTCAATGGACAACTTAATTTAGCACAAAAATCTCTACTCATATAGCTTCTATCCGCACCCGAATCAAATAAAACGTAAGCAGATTTATTGTCAATAAGAAACGTACCCGTAACAAGCTCCGGGTCTTCCTGTGCCTCTGCCGCATTAATATTGAAAACTCTTCCGCGGCCTTGTCCATTCGTGTTCTCCTGGTTTGGGAAATTTCTAATAATGTGGCCCGGTTTTCCACATTTATAACAAACTACATTGGCATAACTTGCTCCGACACTACTTGCTCCGCCATTACTCGTTCCGACACCATTTGTTCCTTTCGTTCTGTTATCCCCTGGTCCGTAGACCTCACACTTCGCCGCGCTATGACCATTTCTTTTACACTTGTTGCAAAATTTGGTGCAGAACCCCGAGTTATACTTTTCACACCTTTGGCATAGCTGCTTCTGATTGTTGTTGTTACGGTTGTTATTGTTGTTGGGATGATTGTTGTAGTTGCTGTTGTTGTTGTTGTTGTTGTTGTTGTTGTTGTTGTTCGGCTGTTTGTTGTAGTTGCGATTGATGTTGCAATTGTTGGGATAATTGTTGCGATTATTATTGTAATTGATGTTGTTGTTGTATTGGTGATTCTTATCACCGTTTTCCTCCCACTTTCTTTTGACTTGCTTCACATTGGCCTCTTCAGCCGTCTGTTCTTTAATTCTTTCCTCAATCTGGTTCACTAGTTTGTGAGCCATTCTACATGCCTGTTGTATGGAGGCGGGCTCGTGTGAACTTATATCTTCTTGGATTCTTTCCGATAATCCTTTCACAAACGTGTCGATCTTCTCTTCCTCATCTTCGAACGCTCCCGGACACAATAGGCACAATTCTGTGAATCGTCTTTCGTACGTGGTAATATCAAATCCTTGGGTTCGTAACCCTCTAAGTTCTGTCTTGAGATTATTGACCTCGGTTCTGGGACGGTACTTCTCGTTCATCAAGTGCTTAAATGCTGACCACGGTAGTGCGTACGCATCATCTTGTCCCACTTGCTCTAGATAGGTATTCCACCATGTTAACGCAGAACCTGTGAAGGTATGCGTAGTGTACTTCACTTTGTCCTCTTCAGTACACTTACTTATGGCAAACACCAATTCGACCTTCTCGGTCCACCGTTTCAATCCGATCGGTCCTTCGGTTCCATCAAATTCCAAAGGTTTGCAGGCAGTGAATTCTTTGTAGGTGCATCCTACACGATTTCCTGTACTGCTAGATCCAAGGTTATTGTTGGTATGTAGCGCAGCCTGTACTGCGGCTATGTTTGAAGCTAGAAAAGTACGGAATTCCTCTTCATTCATATTCACGGTGTGTCGAGTAGTCGGTGCCATTTCCTTCAAAATAGTCAAATGGAACAAGTTAATCATACAGAATATTAAGAGTAGTTAATAGTATTTCGTAGCATAATATGAACTCATTTATAAAAGCTTTTTCTTCATATTAGCGTTTTATAAGTTTAAATTCGGGTAGTACCTACCCGTTAAGTTCATACTTAGTAGCTAATATACAATTCAACTACTACAATTCTATATGAAAAACTGATTATAATAATATTTCGCGTTCAAACTTTTATACAATATTTTACAAACTTACAATACCGCTTATTTTACATAAAGCATGAAATATAGCACACAATAACTTTGATACAAGATAGTTGTGAAGATAATTCTAGCTAGTACACAAGTCGTTCAGCAAAGGCAATAAAGACACGTAATTCATACGTCCAGAAACAAGTCATGCATTCTGGTTTTACTAGGACTACTTCCCATCCTTGGTCTTGTGGAACATAACCGTTATGGCCGTTGATAAGACAGCGTGTTGTAACGTCGTCAAAGGGACGAGGGTTACGTAATGACCAACAGTCTCGTAATAACCTAAAAACCTCATTTCTTACCCCAATTACCGACTCCGTCACTTGTGGGAACGTTTTGTTTAATAGTTGTAGCCCGATGTTCTTTTTCTCACTTTGGTGAGAAGCGAACATTACTAACCCGTAAGCATAGCATGCTTCTTTATGTTGCATGTTAGCCGCTTTTTCTAAATCACGAAGTCCTATATTCGGATACATTGAGTCAAAATAATTTCTTAACCCGTTGCGTAAAATAGCATTTGGGTTCCCCGCAATATATGCGTCAAAGTAAACACATCGTAACTTATGGGTTTCCCAATGTGATATCCCCCATCTTTCAAACGAAAGTCTCTTATAAACCAAGACATTCTTGGAACGTTCTTTAAATGTCTTACAAACTGATTTCGCCGTAAATAGTTGTGCCGAAGAATTCTGACCGACTCTAGACAAGATTTCATCAATCATGTCTCCGGGTAGGTCTCTTAAAATATTGGGTTGTCTATCCATTTTGTGTTTTTATACTGTAAAATAGACAAGAGTTAGATTCATAAAAAAAAAATACTTATTAATACAAGCAATTTTTACATATATCATAAAGCATAAGCACACTATATTACATATATTACACCACACGAATACAACTATCTTATTCCGACTCGCTCGTTTCTTCTTCTTCGGTTTTGGTTTGTATTGCCAAGTTTCTAGAGATATATGATGTTCCCCTAATACGAGCTGTCGTTTTCCACAACGGTTAGAAAAACCTGGTGGTTTAGAGGTTCCCGGGTCATTGTTACAACTTAAGGGCTTCGGGGGTTGACGATACATATAAAGTTCATCGGGGTTGGAATTAGATTTCTCTATTTTTATGCCCTTTCCCTTATTATTTTCTTTTGCCTTTTTAAATTCAGTTGGGGTAATTTCTATAACATCATCGGAATTCTCGTCGGAATCCGATTCATCGGAGAATTGGTAATCCTCCCAATATTTTGCTTCCTTGGCGGAAACACCATTGATCATAATTAACCTTGGTCGGTTGGTTGAGGATTTTCTTTTACTTAACCGTTTTATTATTTCCCCCACCGGTTCTATTTTCTCCTCCGGTTCCTCCTCTTCCGGTTCTGATTCTTCTTCCGGTTCTGATTCTTCTTCCGGTTCTTCTACGGGAACTTGTGAATCAGTCCAATATATATTCGACTCTTCGTTATTATTAGGTGAGTCAATGGGATTTGTGCTAGAGGTAGACATCTATCACACAATATCAAACATGTTAAGAGATTAATATATCACATAATATATACATGTTAATAATATATAGTTTCCAACAAAAATGTTAAGCAATCATTTTTAAAGAAAACACGGTCGAAGTCCAGACTCACTAATGCATCCTAACAAACTTGATAAGACACACTAATGCAAATTTTCTGGTTCTCTAAGACCAACGCTCGGATACCAACTGAAATGTCCCGTTCTTATTGATTAAAAACGTTCCATATTAATTGATTTCGTTGCGAGGTTTTGACCTCTATATGAGATGTTTTTCAAAGACTGCATTCATTTTTAAAACAAACCATAACCTTTATTTCATAAATAAAGGTTTAAAAAGCTTTACGTAGATTATCAAATAATGATAATCTAAAATATCCTGTTTACACACGACCATTACATAATGGTTTACAATACAAATATGTTACATCGAAATCAGTTTCTTGAATGCAGTTTTTACACAATATCTTACAAACATGGACTCCTAATCTTGTCCTTATTTTAGTATGCAACAGCGGAAGCTCTTAGTATTCACCTGAGAATAAACATGCTTTAAACGTCAACAAAAATGTTGGTGAGTTATAGGTTTAACCTATATATATCAAATCGTAACAATAGACCACAAGATTTCATATTTCAATACACATCCCATACATAGAGATAAAAATCATTTATATGGTGAACACCTGGTAACCGACATTAACTAGATGCATATAAGAATATCCCCATCATTCCGGAATCCTCCTTCGGACATGATATAAATTTCGAAGTACTAAAGCATCCGGTACTTTGGATGGGACTTGTTGGGCCCGATAGATCTATCTTTAGGATTCGCATCAATTAGGGTGCCTGTTCCGTAATTCTTAGATTACCAGACTATAAAAAGGGGGATATTTGATTTCGATCATTCAACCATATAATGTAGTTTTAATTACTTGTGTCTATTTCGTAAAACAGTTATAAAAATAGCGCATGTATTCTCAGTCCCAAAATATATATTGCAAAAGCATTTAAAAAGGGAATAATGAAACTCACTTTCACAGATTTTTACTTCGTCGGGAAGTAAGACTTGACCACTGGTTGATTCACGAACCTATAACAATATATACATGTATATCAAAGTATGTTCAAAATATATTTACAACACTTTTAATATATTTTGATGTTTTAAGTTTATTAAGTCAGCTGTCCTCGTTAGTAACCTACAACTAGTTGTCCGCAGTTAGATGTACAGAAATAAATCGATAAATATTATCTTGAATAAATCTACGACCCAGTGTATACGTATCTCAGTATTGATCACAACTCAAACTATATATATTTTGGAATCAACCTCAACCCTGTATAGCTAACTCCAACATTCACATATAGAGTGTCTATGGTTGTTCCGAAATATATATAGATGTGTCGACATGATAGGTCGAAATATTGTATACGTGTCTATGGTATCTCAAAATTACATAATATACAATACAAGTTGGTTAAGTTATGGTTGGAATAGATTTGTTACCAATTTTCACGTAGCTAAAATGAGAAAAATTATCCAATCTTGTTTTACCCATAACTTCTTCATTTTAAATCCGTTTTGAGTGAATCAAATTGCTATGGTTTCATATTGAACTCTATTTTATGAATCTAAACAGAAAAAGTATAGGTTTATAGTAGGAAAAATAAGTTACAAGTCATTTTTGTAAAGGTAGTCATTTCAGTCGAAAGAACGACGTTTAGATGACCATTTTAGAAAACATACTTCCACTTTGAGTTTAACCATAATTTTTGGATATAGTTTCATGTTCATAATAAAAATCATTTTCTCAGAATAAAAACTTTTAAATCAAAGTTTATCATAGTTTTTAATTAACTAACCCAAAATAGCCCGCGGTGTTACTACGACGGCGTAAATCCGGTTTTACGGTGTTTTTCGTGTTTCCAGGTTTTAAATCATTAAGTTAGCATATCATATAGATATAGAACATGTGTTTAGTTGATTTTAAAAGTCAAGTTAGAAGGATTAACTTTTATTTGCGAACAAGTTTAGAATTAACTAAACTATGTTCTAGTGATTACAAGTTTAAACCTTCGAATAAGATAGCTTTATATGTATGAATCGAATGATGTTATGAACATCATTGCTACTTCAAGTTCCTTGGATAAACCTACTGGAAATGAGAAAAATAGATCTAGCTTCAAAGGATCCTTGGATGGGTTGAAAGTTCTTGAAGCAGAATCATGACACGAAAACAATTTCAAGTAAGATTTCCACTCGAAATAAGATTGTTATAGTTATAGAAATTGAATTAAAGTTTGAATATGATTATTACCTTGTATTAGAAAGATAACCTACTGTAAGTAACAAAGGTTTCTTGATCTTGGATGATTACTTGGAATGGATTTAGAAAACTTGGAAGTAAACTTGCAATCTTAGAAGTATTCTTGATTTTATGAAACTAGAACTTTTGGAATTTATGAAGAACACTTAGAACTTGAAGATAGAACTTGAGAGAGATCAATTAGATGAAGAAAATTGAAGAATTAAAGTGTTTGTAGGTGTTTTTGGTCGTTGGTGTATGGATTAGTTATAAAGGATATGTAATTTTGTTTTCATGTAAATAAGTCATGAATGATTACTCATATTTTTGTAATTTAATGAGATATTTCATGCTAGTTGCCAAATGATGGTTCCCACATGTGTTAGGTGACTCACATGGGCTGCTAAGAGCTGATCATTGGAGTGTATATACCAATAGTACATACATCTAAAAGCTTTGTATTGTACGAGTACGAATACGGGTGCATACGAGTAGAATTGTTGATGAAACTGAACGAGGATGTAATTGTAAGCATTTTTGTTAAGTAGAAGTATTTTGATAAGTGTCTTGAAGTCTTTCAAAAGTGTATGAATACATATTAAAACACTACATGTATATACATTTTAACTGAGTCGTTAAGTCATCGTTAGTCGTTACATGTAAATGTTGTTTTGAAACCTTTAGGTTAACGATCTTGTTGAATGTTGTTAACCCATTGTTTATTATAACAAATGAGATGTTAAATTGTTATATTATCATGATATTATGATATATAATATATCTTAGTATGATATATATACAGTTAAATGTCGTTACAACGATAATCGTTACATATATGTCTCGTTTCGAAATCATTAAGTTAGTAGTCTTATTTTTACATATGTATTTCATTGTTAATACACTTAATAATATATTTACTTATAATTTAACATAATTAACCAAGTGTATCAATATCTTAATATGATTCATATGTACCTAGTAACACGTTGTTATAACGATAATCGTTATATATATCGTTTTCGAGTTTCTTATATGTCATCGTATAGTTTTTACAAGTTTTAACGTTCGTGAATCACCGGTCAACTTGGGTGGTCAATTGTCTATATGAAACCTATTTCAATTAATCAAGTCTTAACAAGTTTGATTGCTTAACATGTTAGAAACACTTAATCATGTAAATAAAAATTTCATTTAATATATATATATAAACATGGAAAAGTTCGGGTCACTACAGTGGGTGGAAAGGATCGCCTTCTTCTCGTCTCCATTGATTAAGTCGACTACCAACTCATCCCCATTTCATCCAGGATTGATGATGGCTAATTGGTTGGTCCATTCCGATTACACTGCCTTCGGAGTTCAGGTAGAAATCCATATCGGAATAGCTGTCGGAATTTGAGGAACTTAAACTGGTTGCAGAATTCATCTTGCACGGTTAGATAAAGGATTTTCGACATGGAATGATTTTCGGATATCGGATGATATTCTATTTACATAGAATACATAATAACTATATATAGTACAGAAGATCCCGTAGATTACGGAGGGAATTAAGGAAACGTGTCAGACAAGGTCTAATGTGATGGGATATGAATTTGTCTGTACACTACCTATGCAATAATTGCAATAAGACGTGTCGAGACTGTAAATGATAGGTAGATATTTTTTGACAAGAATGGCAAGCAAAACTTTTGACATGCAGACCAGGTTCAAGTCCAGACTTATTAATATATCCTAACAATTACTAGGTCAAACTCCAGATTCATAATGCATACTAACAACTACCAGTTAGACACACTAATGCAAGACCTGGTTCGCTAAGACCACAGCTCTGATACCACATGTCAAAACCCGTTCAAATCCATCTGGACAAATACAATAACATCTGGTACCATTGCGATGAACAGACCTCTATATGCCATGAACGACTCCATGTAATATCTTTAAAATGAGCAAATGCACAACGAAAGATTTCTTTAATATCTGAGAATAAACATGCTTAAAAGTGTCAACCAAAAGGTTGGTGAGTTCATAAGTTTATCATAAGCAATAAAATTCATAATTTTGATAGACCACAAGATTTAAATGTGCATGGTACAAATGGGCCCGAATCCTATACCCACCTGTAATGTACATGTGATATCTTTTAAATACAGTACACCTTTCTCGTGTACGCAACCATTTTTCATAAATCTTAGTACCCGTACATATATCTCGTGTACAAAATATATTACACATAACCTGTGTATAAAAATCATTCTCTCGATACATAACATTCACTTTGCTTTCATCGCTTGGCTTGGTAACCGACCTTAACATACAATGCGCATCAATAATATCCCTAAAACAGAACATTGCATCTGTATAATATATAAACTTCGAAGTACTACACACCACGCCCACTAGCTCTTTCGTCTAGTGAACATTCTGGGTGGGGGTGTTAAACCCGGTAGCTACTTTTAGGATTCGCGTGAATTAGGGCCATACCCGTTTTCTAATTCTTAGGTTACCAAGCAATAATAATCAGAGGAAATATTCACAACAATTAGTGGCAATTATCACATCCAACTAATTTAATCATAATCAACAGAATTTCTGTCTGCATAATAATTCTTTCGTGGAATGTTTTGCTTGTGTTATATCGCGTCAAACATTTGATGTGTGCGAGGGGTATTACGAAATACTATTATATTTTATTACGAAATACTATTAAATATGATACAATTTGCACAAGTTATTTATTTATTTATTGAATGGAATATACCTAAACCTTGCTACAACATTTATAGGCAGTGTACCTAATCGTAGAGTAGTGTAGTTTTTAGTAAGTCCGGTTCATTCCACAGGGATACAGCTAAGTTTAACGCTATATTTTTTTTACAACTATATTTGTATATAAGTAGTAGTATTATTATTATAAAAGGGGGGTTTTACCATTTAGTGACCGGTTTGTCGATTTTATGTCTTAAGTCACAATTAAAACCTAATGTAAAATATTAAATATAAATATAACTTAATTTAAAACGTAAAGTAAATGACGATAAATAAAAGTGCGATAAATAAAATTGCAGTAATTTAAAGTACGATAAATAAAATGACGATAAATAAAATGACGGTAAATAAAAGTACGATGAGATATAAATTAAGAGAATTATGCTTATTTAAACTTCCGTAATCATGATGTTTGACGTGTTGATTTTAATTTATTACCATGGGTTAATTGTCCTTTGTCCTGGATTATTCGATATGTCCATCTGGTTTTGTCCATAATAGTCAATCGGTCATAATTATAAAGTGCGAGAGTCTTCGTCAAATTAACCTTATCCCCGAAGTCAAATATTCCAACTAATTGGGGACTTAAACTGTAACAAGGTCTTAATACTTTTTTTAATGAATACACCAGGTTATCGACTGCGTATAATCCAAGGTTTTAATACTTTGTTAGCAATTACACCAATTACCCTTGAATGTAATCCACCCCTATTTTAATGAGTCCAGTGACTATTAATCCATACCCGTGTCCGATCAAATGAATAATTATTAGTATTTATAGATATCCCGTCCACCGTATCCATTCATGAGTATGTGGTTATTTATAAATATGTCAACTTATAAATCTCTATATTAAATCAACGAGATATCATTTAATTAATATAAAGCCCATTAATAGATCATAGTCTAATTTCCACAAGTGTCGGTCTTTTGTTCAAACCCCAATTATGGTCCAAAGCCCAATAATCCCGTCTTAATATTTAGTCCAACATCACGATTACTTCGGCTTAAATAAACATAATAATAACTTAGCTACGAGACATTAATTTAAAAAGGTTGAACATAACTTACAATGAGTATTAATCGCGTAGTGTTACACGGACAGAAATTCGACTTACAAACTTAAAACATTCGCCACTGTAACCTTATTATTATTAACTTAATATTAAAATTATAATTATAAAATATAAATATATATTGAGAGATAGAGAGTAATTAATTGAATATGGTGTGTCTAAAACTCGTCGATCAAACTGCCTTTTTATAGGACCTGACTCGCTACAGTAACCCATGCGATCACATGGGTTTAGGCCTTCATAGCCATGCGATCGCATGGCAGCCTTTTCCTGTTCCAAATGCTTCCAAAACGTGGGCTGCTGCGAATTATATATTATATAATATAATATATATAATTTTATATAATTATATATATATATATATATATATATATATATATATATATATATATATATATATATATATATATATATATATATATATATATATATATATATTATATTATATTCATGTGCTTAGTAGACTTGTAATTTTAGCTCCTTCGAGTCACGCGTTGATAGTTGGTTCAGGTCTCGGTTCCGGATTTTTGAACGTCCTTTCATACGATTTAATATCTTGTACTTTGCGTTTAGCAGCTCGTACTCTTGTAACTTTTAGATGTTTCTCAGCAATAATTTGAACCACTTGGATTGTACTTTGTACTTTTTAGCTTTTTGGTCGTTTGAGTCTTCAAATCGTCGAATCTGTCTTTTGTCTTCACCTTTTATTATTTAAACGAATATCACTTGTAAATAGAACAATTGCAACTAAAAGCTTGTCTTTCTTGAAGGGTAATGCTATGAAATATATGTTCGTTTTTAGCCTTATCAAATATTCCCACACTTGAGCGTTGCTTGTCCTCAAGTAATATAGAACTTGAATATAAATTTACTAGAATCACTTCTTTATTCTTCACACTTTGTACATCAGTGATTTTGATACTGCGGTATGAACAATGATAGTAACGTTGTGGTTTAGAGTCCCACATGACTATGAAAATTTAGATCCTTTAGGAAATTGGATCTTTATGAAAATATTTGATCTTTTGAAAATTCAATCTAGCTTTTACCCTAGATAAGTTTTCCAGAATAACCCTTCACCAGTGTTTGCAAAATGTTTTTGTGGGTTTTGTGGGTTTCAGATTTGAAAATTTTAGCTCAAAACTTATAGTTTTGTGTCACCCACTTGCTAACCTTGTATTAGGAGAGCAACACGTCCAGTTTACTTGCTCTGTATATTACCTTTCGGTAAACTACCGTCCGGTTGTAAAGGAAAGCGATGAACAAGCAACTGTTAAGACAATGTCCCGTGACATGCATATAATTATGGTCAATAACGTGTCGGATGCAATTACTATCCTTTGTAGGAGAAATAGTAAAGATTACCCTATAGTTTTTCGGTCTGGTACAAGGTCCTGTCTTCGACCATGCTATGCAACCACCGTTCTTACGGTTGACACCCGATTTGGTTCAGGTGACATAATGAATTCCGGTGAATTCTTAGGAATTTACGTTCAATGGTAATGAATGCATTGAAAATAGGTTTTCAGAAAACAAATCGGTTTGTAATTTGATCAAAATATTTTCTCGTTCAAGCTCGAGTTTAGATATCATCGAATTCCATGAGTTTGTAATTCTCAATCTTTTAAAGTCAATCTCAAGGATTGAGTAATATCAGGCTTAAATGCTTATTTTTAATCTTTAAGGAGATTATCCTTTCTGGGGATCTGATTCATTAGTCTTATAAGCTAATTTGCACGGTGCCCCCATTGTACGAGATAGATCCTCTCATGGTTAAGATAAGTCTGACCATTTGGCGACCCTGTTTGATGCTGAGGTCCGTGGATTTCCAGCTGATTTTCGAGAAAACTTTTCAAGGTTTTTTGTAGACTCTACAACTGGTCTGGATGACAACTTCCTGACCTAAATCAAGAAGCGCGTGTCTTTTTTTTTCTCGGAAGACTTTATTTCCTTTTAAATTTCATTTATATTACAATAAACTGGGTAAAACTAATTAATATCGTCCAAAACAAAAGTATCTTCAATTATTTGTACAAAATTATGTGATATATGTTCTAAATAACTTGGTAAATATTTCCCACACTTGGCTTTTATTTTTCTTTTCTTTGCCTTTTTATTCTCTTCTATTCCATTTTAAATAAATTCAAGCGTTTTGGGTTGTTTCTCAATTTATTTCCTTTCCGAGGTAATAATAATTTCGGTGTTATCACCTAGTTTTATCGTTCATAAATATGTATAAACATGATTTTGAGTTCACTTAGTTGAAAATTTTTTAAAAATATTACTAGAAGCGGGTAGTCAGTATATAAGACTATGGCTGTTCTTTATTATCAGAGAGCACTAGATTCTAATACAACTACTGCGTTACTAGTAAAGTTTAACGGTGGCTATTAAACCAAGTGTATAAGTCAAATTTTTAAAACCGAAAGAATTTAATCCCTTCCCACACTTGAGATCTTGCAATGCCCTCATTTGCAAGAAATCAGTATCAATTTAAATTATTGAGGGTGATTAGCGTAGAAAAATGATTAAATTTTACCAAAGTTTCCAAACATATTGTTGTTTGTTTGAATGATAAATGGTGCACTTCATTTGTTCATTCCTGTAGTTGTTATTTCATATATATTTTTCGTCTTGTCGTCAAAATTAGTTGCTTTTGCTGAACTTAATGCCAGTCTTTGAAAGTTCGCTGTTTTACCCTGTTGTGTACATGAGATAAAATACATACAATACAAATATAAACATGCATGGTATTTTGAAATGGGACTTAATATCCCACTTTCAAATTACAAAAATGAAATATTAGTACAAAATAATAAAAATGTTAAACATTACATAAAAATATCAAAATGTTAAATGTTTAACATAAATAGATAAAAATAATAAAAAAATAAGAAATCACCAATGGAACAGTGTTGATTTGGATAGGGGTTCCAGTTCATATCATCGCTCGGGTTCCATGGTTAGTGATAGGTGTCATGATAGGCTTGGTTGGGGTCGTACATGTCAAAGGGTGATCGCATGTCGGGCTGATGTGGTGGATAGTAAGATGGCCGAGTCGGGATGTAGTTATATGGTACCTGATATGATAGCTGGCTCATGATTTGGTGCTGATGAACTTTCCAGCTATCGTGTTGGCATCGCCTGGATTGCTCATACTCATCCGCGGCTCTCCACTGCTCATACTGATGATTCCTAGCCTGGTTATTCATTTCCACCTCATCTACATGCTGGAAGACATCAGTATAACTATCCCTAATGACATCCCTAATGTCATCTGCTTCCTCCATCTCCTCATCCGAACCCCTCTCTACCTGTGGATGGGTGCCCTGATATGGTATTGGCATATTGTGCCTCCGTTTTAATACCTTTGCACCTTGATAAACCTGCAAACCTATAGTATCGGTTTGTTCCTCAACCACCATCATTGGATCTCCATGTTCCCTGTCTACACCTAAATACTCTCCAATGAGAGTAACAAAAATTCCTCCTCATATTATTCCCCCGTCCTGTATACCTTCCACAACTTTGGACAAATAATACCCAACACAGTAGGAGATATTAACAAAGCCTCTAGTGTCTCGAATGCACTTAAGGTAGAATAATTCGTTTAGGGTCACTTTTTCCTTGTTTCTACCTCTTTGTGTAATCGAGTTTACTAAAAATCTATGAATTATGCGAAACTCTGCCTTATTAATATATAAATAGGAGTGTCTTCCTCCCCGTGTAAACACATTAAAATTTGACATACGCCTCCATATGGCGTTAGCATCAAAATCTCTATCTACCCTCTCACCTTGATAAATTAAAGCTGTACAATCAGGTGATAATAATTCAGTGGGTGTAAATCTATAAAGCCCTAGCCATGATCATGGACATCCTGTACATCCTACCTCCAAGTAAAAATCTAAGAAAAGTCTTATCGTCTAACCTATCTACATCCTTATTTAAGGCTATAGTACTCATTAGCTCAACACACCACTCCTTATATACAGGCCTACGAGTGGTAAATAAACATTCCCAATTAGGAAAAGAAGAGTTGCCATACCTTTAGATTAGTAATAGCCTAACTGAGTTAGCTAGGTTGACCCTTTTCAAAGGCTCCCAATCTATTACCCTTGGTACTTCCACATTTTTAGTGCAAAGTTTAAATTTGTTACGTTGGTACGTTTGGTAATCTCTTCAGCTTCTATCAAACCTTAGATTGGGATGTAACTCCTGTTCATGAATTCTTGAGTGTTCTATTACATGGTGAACGGGAAATATTATGTAGGCAATAAAAAATTGTGGTTCTGGTTCATAGTATGGCACGTGTTGATCATAATGTTGTTGTTCTTGCTGTGGCTCAGGTTGAAATGTCCCGTTCTTATTGATTAAAAACGTTCCATATTAATTGATTTCGTTGCGAGGTTTTGACCTCTATATGAGACGTTTTTCAAAGACTGCATTCATTTTTAAAACAAACCATAACCTTTATTTCATAAATAAAGGTTTAAAAAGCTTTACGTAGATTATCAAATAATGATAATCTAAAATATCCTGTTTACACACGACCATTACATAATGGTTTACAATACAAATATGTTACAACAAAATAAGTTTCTTGAATGCAGTTTTTACACAATATCATACAAGCATGGACTCCAAATCTCGTCCTTATTTAAGTATGCGACAGAGGAAGCTCTTAATAATCACCTGAGAATAAACATGCTTAAAACGTCAACAAAAATGTTGGTGAGTTATAGGTTTAACCTATATATATCAAATCATAATCATAGACCACAAGATTTCATATTTCAATACACATCCCATACATAGAGATAAAAATCATTCATATGGTGAACACCTGGTAACCGACATTAACAAGATGCATATATAAGAATATCCCCATCATTCCGGGACACCCTTCGGATATGATATAAATTTCGAAGTACTAAAGCATCCGGTACTTTGGATGGGGCTTGTTGGGCCCAATAGATCTATCTTTAGGATTCGCGTCAATTAGGGTGTCTGTTCCCTAATTCTTAGATTACCAGACTTAATAAAAAGGGGCATATTCGATTTCGATAATTCAACCATAGAATGTAGTTTCACGTACTTGTGTCTATTTTGTAAATCATTTATAAAACCTGCATGTATTCTCATCCCAAAAATATTAGATTTTAAAAGTGGGACTATAACTCACTTTCACAGATTTTTTTACTTCTTCGGGAAGTAAGACTTGGCCTCTGGTTGATTCACGAACCTATAACAATATATACATATATATCAAAGTATGTTCAAAATATATTTACAACACTTTTAATATATTTTGATGTTTTAAGTTTATTAAGTCAGCTGTCCTCGTTAGTAACCTACAACTAGTTGTCCACAGTTAGATGTACAGAAATAAATCGATAAATATTATCTTGAATAAATCCACGACCCAGTGTATACGTATCTCAGTATTGATCACAACTCAAACTATATATTTTGGAATCAACCTCAACCCTGTATAGCTAACTCTAACATTCACATATAGAGTGTCTATGGTTGTTTCGAAATATATATAGATGTGTCGACATGATAGGTCGAAACATTGTATACGTGTCTATGGTATCTCAAGATTACATAATATACAATACAAGTTGATTAAGTTATGGTTGGAATAGATTTGTTACCAATTTTCACGTAGCTAAAATGAGAAAAATTATCCAATCTTGTTTTACCCATAACTTCTTCATTTTAAATCCGTTTTGAGTGAATCAAATTGCTATGGTTTCATATTGAACTCTATTTTATGAATATAAACAGAAAAAGTATAGGTTTATTGCCGGAAAAATAAGTTACAAGTCGTTTTTGTAAAGGTAGTCATTTCAGTCGAAAGAACGGCGTCTAGATGACCATTTTAGAAAACATACTTCCACTTTGAGTTTAACCATAATTTTTGGATATAGTTTCATGTTCATAATAAAAATCATTTTCTCATAATAACAACTTTTAAATCAAAGTTTATCATAGTTTTTAATTAACTAACCCAAAACAGCCCGCGGTGTTACTACGACGGCGTAAATCCGGTTTTACGGTGTTTTTCGTGTTTCCAGGTTTTAAATCATTAAGTTAGCATATCATATAGACATAGAACATGTGTTTAGTTAATTTTAAAAGTCAAGTTAGAAGGATTAACTTTTATTTGCGAACAAGTTTAGAATTAACTAAACTATGTTCTAGTGATTACGAGTTTAAACCTTCGAATAAGATAGTTTTATATATATGAATCGAATGATGTTATGAACATCATTACTACCTTAAGTTTAGTAGGTAAACCTACTGGAAGAGAGAAAAATGGATCTAGCTTCAACGGATCCTTGGATGGCTCGAAGTTCTTGAAGCAGAATCATGACACGAAAATAAGTTCAAGTAAGATCATCACTTGAAATAAGATTGTTATAGTTATAGAAATTGAACCAAAGTTTGAATATGATTATTACCTTGTATTAGAATGATAACCTACTGTAAGAAACAAAGATTTCTTGAGGTTGGATGATCACCTTACAAGATTGGAAGTGAGCTAGCAAATTTGAAAGTATTCTTGATTTTATGTAACTAGAACTTGTAGAATTTATGAAGAACACTTAGAACTTGAAGATAGAACTTGAGAGAGATCAATTAGATGAAGAAAATTGAAGAATGAAAGTGTTTGTAGGTATTTTTGGTCGTTGGTGTATGGATTAGATATAAAGGATATGTAATTTTGTTTTCATGTAAATAAGTCATGAATGATTACTCATATTTTGTAATTTTATGAGATATTTCATGCTAGTTGCCAAATGATGGTTCCCACATGTGTTAGGTGACTCACATGGGCTGCTAAGAGCTGATCATTGGAGTGTATATACCAATAGTACATACATCTAAAAGCTGTGTATTGTACGAGTACGAATACGGGTGCATACGAGTAGAATTGTTGATGAAACTGAACGAGGATGTAATTGTAAGCATTTTTGTTTAGTAGAAGTATTTTGATAAGTGTATTGAAGTCTTTCAAAAGTGTATAAATATGTAGTGACCCGAACTTTTCCATGTTTATATATATTAATTGAGATTGATATTTACATGATTAAATGTTTCCAACATGTTAAGCAATCAAACTTGTTAAGACTTGATTAATTGAAATATGTTTCATATAGACAATTGACCACCCAAGTTGATCGGTGATTCACGAACGTTAAAACTTGTAAAAACTATATGATGACATATATATGGATATATATATATATATATAGTTAACATGATACTATGATAAGAAAACATATCATAAAGTATATTAACAATGAACTACATATGTAAAAACAAGACTACTAACTTAATGATTTTTAAACGAGACATATATGTAACGATTATCGTTGTAAAGACATTTAATGTATATATATCATATTAAGAGATATTCATACATGATAATATCATGATAATATCATGATAATATAATAATTTAAAATCTCATTTGATATTATAAACATTGGGTTAACAACATTTAACAAGATCGTTAACCTAAAGGTTTCAAAACAACACTTACATGTAACGACTAACGATGACTTAACGACTCAGTTAAAATGTATATACATGTAGTGTTTTAATATGTATTTATAAACTTTTGAAAGACTTCAATACACTTATCAAAATACTTCTACTTAACAAAAATGCTTACAATTACATTCTCGTTCAGTTTCATCAACAATTCTACTCGTATGCACCCGTATTCGTACTCGTACAATACACAGCTTTTAGATGTATGTACTATTGGTATATACACTCCAATGATCAGCTCTTAGCAGCCCATGTGAGTCACCTAACACATGTGGGAACCATCATTTGGCAACTAGCATGAAATATCTCATAAAATTACAAAAATATGAGTAATCATTCATGACTTATTTACATGAAAACAAAATTACATATCCTTTATATCTAATCCATACACCAACGACCAAAAACACCTACAAACACTTTCATTCTTCAATTTTCTTCATCTAATTGATCTCTCTCAAGTTCTATCTTCAAGTTCTAAGTGTTCTTCATAAATTCCAAAAGTTCTAGTTTCATAAAATCAAGAATACTTTCAAGTTTGCTAGCTCACTTCCAATCTTGTAAGGTGATCATCCAACCTCAAGAAATCTTTGTTTCTTACAGTAGGTTATCATTCTAATACAAGGTAATAATCATATTCAAACTTTGGTTCAATTTCTATAACTATAACAATCTTATTTCAAGTGATGATCTTACTTGAACTTGTTTTCGTGTCATGATTCTGCTTCAAGAACTTCGAGCCATCCAAGGATCCATTGAAGCTAGATCCATTTTTCTCTTTTCCAGTAGGTTTATCCAAGGAAATTAAGGTAGTAATGATGTTCATAACATCATTCGATTCATACATATAAAGCTATCTTATTCGAAGGTTTAAACTTGTAATCACTAGAACATAGTTTAGTTAATTCTAAACTTGTTCGTAAACAAAAGTTAATCCTTCTAACTTGACTTTTAAAATCAACTAAACACATGTTCTATATCTATATGATATGCTAACTTAATGATTTAAAACCTGGAAACACGAAAAACACCGTAAAACCGGATTTACGCCGTCGTAGTAACACCGCGGGCTGTTTTGGGTTAGTTAATTAAAAACTATGATAAACTTTGATTTAAAAGTTGTTATTCTAAGAAAAATGATTTTTATTATGAACATGAAACTATATCCAAAAATTATGGTTAAACTCAAAGTGGAAGTATGTTTTCTAAAATGGTCATCTAGACGTCGTTCTTTCGACTGAAATGACTACCTTTACAAAAACGACTTGTAACTTATTTTTCCGACTATAAACCTATACTTTTTCTGTTTAGATTCATAAAATAGAGTTCAATATGAAACCATAGCAATTTGATTCACTCAAAACGGATTTAAAATGAAGAAGTTATGGGTAAAACAAGATTGGATAATTTTTCTCATTTTAGCTACGTGAAAATTGGTAACAAATCTATTCCAACCATAACTTAATCAACTTGTATTGTATATTATGTAATCTTGAGATACCATAGACACGTATACAATGTTTCGACCTATCATGTCGACACATCTATATATATTTCGAAACAACCATAGACACTCTATATGTGAATGTTGGAGTTAGCTATACAGGGTTGAGGTTGATTCCAAAATATATATAGTTTGAGTTGTGATCAATACTGAGATACATATACACTGGGTCGTGGATTGATTCAAGATAATATTTATCGATTTATTTCTGTACATCTAACTGTGGACAACTAGTTATAGGTTACTAACGAGGACAGCTGACTTAATAAACTTAAAACATCAAAATATATTAAAAGTGTTGTAAATATATTTTGAACATACTTTAATATATATGTATATATTGTTATAGGTTCGTGAATCAACAGTGGCCAAGTCTTACTTCCCGACGAAGTAAAAATCTGTGAAAGTGAGTTATAGTCCCACTTTTTAAATCTAATATTTTTGGGATGAGAATACATGCAGGTTTTATAAATGATTTACAAAATAGACACAAGTACGTGAAACTACATTCTATGGTTGAATTATCGAAATCGAATATGCCCCTTTTTATTAAGTCTGGTAATCTAAGAATTAGGGAACAGACACCCTAATTGACGCGAATCCTAAAGATAGATCTATTGGGCCTAACAAACCCCATCCAAAGTACCGGATGCTTTAGTACTTCGAAATTTATATCATATCCGAAGGGTGTCCCGGAATGATGGGGATATTCTTATATATGCATCTTGTTATTGTCGGTTACCAGGTGTTCACCATATGAATGATTTTTATCTCTATGTATGGGATGTGTATTGAAATATGAAATCTTGTGGTCTATTGTTACGATTTGATATATATAGGTTAAACCTATAACTCACCAACATTTTTGTTGACGTTTAAAGCATGTTTATTCTCAGGTGAATATTAAGAGCTTCCGCTGTTGCATACTAAAATAAGGACAAGATTTGGAGTCCATGTTTGTATGATATTGTGTAAAAACTGCATTCAAGAAACTGATTTCGATGTAACATATTTGTATTGTAAACCATTATGTAATGGTCGTGTGTAAACAGGATATTTTAGATTATCATTATTTGATAATCTACGTAAAGCTTTTTAAACCTTTATTTATGAAATAAAGGTTATGGTTTGTTTTAAAAATGAATGCAGTCTTTGAAAAACGTCTCATATAGAGGTCAAAACCTCGCAACGAAATCAATTAATATGGAACGTTTTTAATCAATAAGAACGGGACATTTCAGTTGGTATCCGAGCGTTGGTCTTAGAGAACCAGAAAATTTGCATTAGTGTGTCTTATCGAGTTTGTTAGGATGCATTAGTGAGTCTGGACTTCGACCGTGTTTTCTTTAAAAATGATTGCTTAACATTTTTGTTGGAAACTATATATTTTTAACATATGAATATTATGTGATATATTAATCTCTTAACGTGTTTGATATTATGTGATAGATGTCTACCTCTAGAACAAGTCCCATTGACTCACCTAATAATAATGAAGAGTTAAATGTAAATTGGAATGATTTGTGGACTGATTCACAAGTTCCCGAAGAGGAACCGGAAGAAGAGTCGGAACCGGAAGAAGAATCGGAACCGGAAGAAGAATCGGAACCGGATGAAGAAATAGAACCGGTGGGGGAAATAATAAAACAGTTAAGTAAAAGAAAATCCTCAACCAACCGACCAAAGTTAATTATGGACAATGGTGTTTCCGCCAAGGAAGCAAAATATTGGGAGGATTACCAATTCTCCGATGAATCGGATTCCGACGAGAATTCCGATGATGTTATAGAAATTACCCCAACTGAATTTAAAAAGGCAAAAGAAAATAATAAGGGAAAGGGCATAAAAATAGAGAAATCTAATTCCAACCCCGATGAACTTTATATGTATCGTCAACCCCCGAAGTCCTTAAGTTGTAACAATGACCCGGGAACCTCTAAACCACCAGGTTTTTCTAAACCAATGTGGACAACGACGGCTCGTATTAGGGGAACATCATATATCCCTAGAAACTTGGCAAAACGAACCAAAACCGAAGAAGAAGAAACGAGCGAGTCGGAATAAGATAGTTGTATTCGTGTGGTGTAATATATGTAATATAGTGTTCTTATGCTTTATGATATATGTAAAAATTGCTTGTATTAATAAGTATTTTTTTATGAATCTAACTCTTGTCTATTTTACAGTTTAAAAACACAAAATGGATAGACAACCCAATATTTTAAGAGACCTACCCGGAGACATGATTGATGAAATCTTGTCTAGAGTCGGCCAGAATTCTTCGGCACAACTATTTAAGGCGAGATCAGTTTGTAAGACATTCGAAGAACGTTCCAAGAATGTCTTGGTTTATAAGAGACTTTCGTTTGAAAGATGGGGGATATCACATTGGGAAACCCATAAGTTACGATGTGTTTACTTTGACGCATATATTGCGGGGAACCCAAATGCTATTTTACGCAACGGGTTAAGAAATTATTTTGACTCAATATATCCGAATATTGGACTTCGTGATTTAGAAAAAGCGGCTAACATGCAACATAAAGAAGCATGTTATGCTTACGGATTAGTAATGTTCGCTTCTCACCAAAGTGAGAACAAGAACATCGGGCTACAACTATTAAACAAAACGTTTCCACAAGTGACGGAGTCGGTAATTGGGGTAAGAAATGAGGTTTTTAGATTATTACGGGACTGTTGGACATTACGTAACCCTCGTCCCTTTGATGACGTTACAACACGCTGTCTTATCAACGGCCATAACGGTTATGTTGCACAAGACCAAGGATGGGAAGTAGTCCTAGTAAAACCAGAATGCATGACTTGTTTCTGGACGTATGAATTACGTGTCTTTATTGCCTTTGCTGAACGACTTGTGTACTAGCTAGAATTGTCTTCACAACTATCTTGTATCAAAGTTATTGTGTGCTATATTTCATGCTTTATGTAAAATAAGCGGTATTGTAAGTTTGTAAAATATTGTATAAAATTTTGAACGCGAAATATTATTATAATCAGTTTTTCATATAGAATTGTAGTAGTTGAATTGTATATTAGCTACTAAGTATGAACTTAACGGGTAGGTACTACCCGAATTTAAACTTATAAAACGCTAATATGAAGAAAAAGCTTTTATAAATGAGTTCATATTATGCTACGAAATACTATTAACTACTCTTAATATTCTGTATGATTAACTTGTTCCATTTAACTATTTTGAAGGAAATGGCACCGACTACTCGACACATCGTGAATATGAATGAAGAGGAATTCCGTACTTTTCTAGCTTCAAACATAGCCGCAGTACAGGCTGCGCTACATACCAACAATAACCTTGGATCTAGCAGTACAGGAAATCGTGTAGGATGCACCTACAAAGAATTCACTGCCTGCAAACCTTTGCAATTTGATGGAACCGAAGGACCGATCGGATTGAAACGGTGGACCGAGAAGGTTGAATCGGTGTTTGCCATAAGTAAGTGTACTGAAGAGGACAAAGTGAAGTACGCTACGCATACCTTCACAGGTTCTGCGTTAACATGGTGGAATACCTATCTAGAGCAAGTGGGACAAGATGATGCGTACGCTCTACCGTGGTCAGCATTCAAGCACTTGATGAACGAGAAGTACCGTCCCAGAACCGAGGTCAATAAGCTCAAGACAGAACTTAGAGGGTTACGAACCCAAGGATTTGATATTACCACGTACGAAAGACGATTCACAGAATTGTGCCTATTGTGTCCGGGAGCATTCGAATATGAGGAAGAGAAGATCGACGCGTTTGTGAAAGGATTACCGGAAAGAATCCAAGAAGATATAAGTTCACACGAGCCCGCCTCCATACAACAGGCATGTAGAATGGCTCACAAACTAGTGAACCAGATTGAAGAAAGAATTAAAGAACAGACTGCTGAAGAGGCCAATGTGAAGCAAGTTAAAAGAAAGTGGGAGGAAAACGGTGATAAGAATCACCAATACAACAACAACAGCAATTACAACAATAATCGCAATAATTATCCCAACAATCGCAACATCAATCGCAACTACAACAAACGGCCCAACAACAACAACAACAACAACAACAACAGCAACTACAACAATCATCCCAACAACAATAATAACCGTAACAACAACAACAATCAGAAGCAGCTATGCCAAAGGTGTGAAAAGAATCACTCGGGGTTCTGCACCAAATTTTGCAACATGTGTAAAAGAAATGGTCATAGCGCGGCTAAGTGTGAGGTCTACGGACCAGGGGTTAATAGAACGAAAGGAACAAATGGTGTCGGAACGAGTAATGGCGGAGCAAGTAGTGTCGGAGCAAGTTATGCCAATGTAGTCTGTTATAAATGTGGAAAACCAGGCCACATTATTAGAAATTGCCCGAACCAGGAGAACACGAATGGACAAGGCCGTGGAAGAGTTTTCAATATTAATGCGGTAGAGGCACAGGAAGACCCGGAGCTTGTTACGGGTACGTTTCTTATTGACAATAAATCTGCTTACGTTTTATTTGATTCGGGTGCGGATAGAAGCTATATGAGTAGAGATTTTTGTGCTAAATTAAGTTGTCCATTGACGCCTTTGGATAGTAAATTTTTACTCGAATTAGCAAATGGTAAATTAATTTCAGCAGATAATATATGTCGGAATCGAGAAATTAAACTGGTTAGCGAAACATTTAAGATTGATTTGATACCAGTAGAGTTAGGGAGTTTTGATGTGATAATCGGTATGGACTGGTTGAAAGAAGTGAAATCGGAGATCGTTTGTTACAAAAATGCAATTCGCATTATACGAGAAAAAGGAAAACCCTTAATGGTGTACGGAGAAAAGGGCAACACGAAGCTACATCTTATTAGTAATTTGAAGGCACAAAAACTAATAAGAAAAGGTTGCTATGCTGTTCTAGCACACGTCGAGAAAGTACAAACTGAAGAAAAGAGCATCAATGATGTTCCCATTGCAAAAGAATTTCCCGATGTATTTCCGAAAGAATTACCGGGATTACCCCCACATCGATCCGTTGAATTTCAAATAGATCTTGTACCAGGAGCTGCACCAATAGCTCGTGCTCCTTACAGACTCGCACCCAGCGAGATGAAAGAACTGCAAAGCCAATTACAAGAACTTTTAGAGCGTGGTTTCATTCGACCAAGCACATCACCGTGGGGAGCTCCTGTTTTGTTTGTCAAGAAGAAAGATGGTACATTCAGGTTGTGTATCGACTACCGAGAGTTGAACAAACTTACCATCAAGAACCGCTACCCACTACCGAGAATCGACGACTTATTTGATCAACTACAAGGCTCGTCTGTTTATTCAAAGATTGACTTACGTTCCGGGTATCATCAAATGCGGGTGAAAGAAGATGATATTCCAAAGACTGCTTTCAGAACACGTTACGGTCATTACGAGTTTATGGTCATGCCGTTTGGTTTAACTAATGCACCAGCTGTGTTCATGGACCTTATGAACCGAGTGTGTGGACCATACCTTGACAAGTTTGTCATTGTTTTCATTGATGACATACTTATTTACTCAAAGAATGACCAAGAACACGGTGAACATTTGAGAAAGGTGTTAGAAGTATTGAGGAAGGAAGAATTGTACGCTAAGTTTTCAAAGTGTTCATTTTGGTTGGAAGAAGTTCAATTCCTCGGTCACATAGTGAACAAAGAAGGTATTAAGGTGGATCCGGCAAAGATAGAAACTGTTGAAAAGTGGGAAACCCCGAAAACTCCGAAACACATACGCCAGTTTTTAGGACTAGCTGGTTACTACAGAAGGTTCATCCAAGACTTTTCCAGAATAGCAAAACCCTTGACTGCATTAACGCATAAAGGGAAGAAATTTGAATGGAATGATGAACAAGAGAAAGCGTTTCAGTTATTGAAGAAAAAGCTAACTACGGCACCTATATTGTCATTGCCTGAAGGGAATGATGATTTTGTGATTTATTGTGATGCATCAAAGCAAGGTCTTGGTTGTGTATTAATGCAACGAACGAAGGTGATTGCTTATGCGTCTAGACAATTGAAGATTCACGAACAAAATTATACGACGCATGATTTGGAATTAGGCGCGGTTGTTTTTGCATTAAAGACTTGGAGGCACTACTTATATGGGGTCAAAAGTATTATATATACCGACCACAAAAGTCTTCAACACATATTTAATCAGAAACAACTGAATATGAGGCAGCGTAGGTGGATTGAATTATTGAATGATTACGACTTTGAGATTCGTTACCACCCGGGGAAGGCAAATGTGGTAGCCGATGCCTTGAGCAGGAAGGACAGAGAACCCATTCGAGTAAAATCTATGAATATAATGATTCATAATAACCTTACTACTCAAATAAAGGAGGCGCAACAAGGAGTTTTAAAAGAGGGAAATTTAAAGGATGAAATACCCAAAGGATCGGAGAAGCATCTTAATATTCGGGAAGACGGAACCCGGTATAGGGCTGAAAGGATTTGGGTACCAAAATTTGGAGATATGAGAGAAATGGTACTTAGAGAAGCTCATAAAACCAGATACTCAATACATCCTGGAACGGGGAAGATGTACAAGGATCTCAAGAAACATTTTTGGTGGCCGGGTATGAAAGCCGATGTTGCTAAATACGTAGGAGAATGTTTGACGTGTTCTAAGGTCAAAGCTGAGCATCAGAAACCATCAGGTCTACTTCAACAACCCGAAATCCCGGAATGGAAATGGGAAAACATTACCATGGATTTCATCACTAAATTGCCAAGGACTGCAAGTGGTTTTGATACTATTTGGGTAATAGTTGATCGTCTCACCAAATCAGCACACTTCCTACCAATAAGAGAAGATGACAAGATGGAGAAGTTAGCACGACTGTATTTGAAGGAAGTCGTCTCCAGACATGGAATACCAATCTCTATTATCTCTGATAGGGATGGCAGATTTATTTCAAGATTCTGGCAGACATTACAGCAAGCATTAGGAACTCGTCTAGACATGAGTACTGCCTATCATCCACAAACTGATGGGCAGAGCGAAAGGACGATACAAACGCTTGAAGACATGCTACGAGCATGTGTTATTGATTTCGGAAACAGTTGGGATCGACATCTACCGTTAGCAGAATTTTCCTACAACAACAGCTACCATTCAAGCATTGAGATGGCGCCGTTTGAAGCACTTTATGGTAGAAAGTGCAGGTCTCCGATTTGTTGGAGTGAAGTGGGGGATAGACAGATTACGGGTCCGGAGATTATACAAGAAACTACCGAGAAGATCATCCAAATTCAACAACGGTTGAAAACCGCCCAAAGTCGACAAAAGAGCTACGCTGACATTAAAAGAAAAGATATAGAATTTGAAATTGGAGAGATGGTCATGCTTAAAGTTGCACCTTGGAAAGGCGTTGTTCGATTTGGTAAACGAGGGAAATTAAATCCAAGGTATATTGGACCATTCAAGATTATTGATCGTGTCGGACCAGTAGCTTACCGACTAGAGTTACCTCAACAACTCGCGGCTGTACATAACACTTTCCACGTCTCGAATTTAAAGAAATGTTTTGCTAAAGAAGATCTCACTATTCCGTTAGATGAAATCCAAATCAACGAAAAACTTCAATTCATCGAAGAACCCGTCGAAATAATGGATCGTGAGGTTAAAAGACTTAAGCAAAACAAGATACCAATTGTTAAGGTTCGATGGAATGCTCGTAGAGGACCCGAGTTCACCTGGGAGCGTGAAGATCAGATGAAGAAGAAATACCCTCATCTATTTCCAGAAGATTCGTCAACACCTTCAACAGCTTAAAATTTCGGGACGAAATTTATTTAACGGGTAGGTACTGTAGTGACCCGAACTTTTCCATGTTTATATATATTAATTGAGATTGATATTTACATGATTAAACGTTTCCAACATGTTAAGCAATCAAACTTGTTAAGACTTGATTAATTGAAATATGTTTCATATAGACAATTGACCACCCAAGTTGATCGGTGATTCACGAACGTTAAAACTTGTAAAAACTATATGATGACATATATATGGATATATATATATATAGTTAACATGATACTATGATAAGAAAACATATCATAAAGTATATTAACAATGAACTACATATGTAAAAACAAGACTACTAACTTAATGATTTTTAAACGAGACATATATGTAACGATTATCGTTGTAAAGACATTTAATGTATATATATCATATTAAGAGATATTCATACATGATAATATCATGATAATATAATAATTTAAAATCTCATTTGATATTATAAACATTGGGTTAACAACATTTAACAAGATCGTTAACCTAAAGGTTTCAAAACAACACTTACATGTAACGACTAACGATGACTTAACGACTCAGTTAAAATGTATATACATGTAGTGTTTTAATATGTATTTATACACTTTTGAAAGACTTCAATACACTTATCAAAATATTTCTACTTAACAAAAATGCTTACAATTACATTCTCGTTCAGTTTCATCAACAATTCTACTCGTATGCACCCGTATTCGTACTCGTACAATACACAGCTTTTAGATGTATGTACTATTGGTATATACACTCCAATGATCAGCTCTTAGCAGCCCATGTGAGTCACCTAACACATGTGGGAACCATCATTTGGCAACTAGCATGAAATATCTCATAAAATTACAAAAATATGAGTAATCATTCATGACTTATTTACATGAAAACAAAATTACATATCCTTTATATCTAATCCATACACCAACGACCAAAAACACCTACAAACACTTTCATTCTTCAATTTTCTTCATCTAATTGATCTCTCTCAAGTTCTATCTTCAAGTTCTAAGTGTTCTTCATAAATTCCAAAAGTTCTAGTTTCATAAAATCAAGAATACTTTCAAGTTTGCTAGCTCACTTCCAATCTTGTAAGGTGATCATCCAACCTCAAGAAATCTTTGTTTCTTACAGTAGGTTATCATTCTAATACAAGGTAATAATCATATTCAAACTTTGGTTCAATTTCTATAACTATAACAATCTTATTTCAAGTGATGATCTTACTTGAACTTGTTTTCGTGTCATGATTCTGCTTCAAGAACTTCGAGCCATCCAAGGATCCATTGAAGCTAGATCCATTTTTCTCTTTTCCAGTAGGTTTATCCAAGGAAATTAAGGTAGTAATGATGTTCATAACATCATTCGATTCATACATATAAAGCTATCTTATTCGAAGGTTTAAACTTGTAATCACTAGAACATAGTTTAGTTAATTCTAAACTTGTTCGTAAACAAAAGTTAATCCTTCTAACTTGACTTTTAAAATCAACTAAACACATGTTCTATATCTATATGATATGCTAACTTAATGATTTAAAACCTGGAAACACGAAAAACACCGTAAAACCGGATTTACGCCGTCGTAGTAACACCGCGGGCTGTTTTGGGTTAGTTAATTAAAAACTATGATAAACTTTGATTTAAAAGTTGTTATTCTAAGAAAATGATTTTTATTATGAACATGAAACTATATCCAAAAATTATGGTTAAACTCAAAGTGGAAGTATGTTTTCTAAAATGGTCATCTAGACGTCGTTCTTTCGACTGAAATGACTACCTTTACAAAAACGACTTGTAACTTATTTTTCCGACTATAAACCTATACTTTTTCTGTTTAGATTCATAAAATAGAGTTCAATATGAAACCATAGCAATTTGATTCACTCAAAACGGATTTAAAATGAAGAAGTTATGGGTAAAACAAGATTGGATAATTTTTCTCATTTTAGCTACGTGAAAATTGGTAACAAATCTATTCCAACCATAACTTAATCAACTTGTATTGTATATTATGTAATCTTGAGATACCATAGACACGTATACAATGTTTCGACCTATCATGTCGACACATCTATATATATTTCGAAACAACCATAGACACTCTATATGTGAATGTTGGAGTTAGCTATACAGGGTTGAGGTTGATTCCAAAATATATATAGTTTGAGTTGTGATCAATACTGAGATACATATACACTGGGTCGTGGATTGATTCAAGATAATATTTATCAATTTATTTCTGTACATCTAACTGTGGACAACTAGTTATAGGTTACTAACGAGGACAGCTGACTTAATAAACTTAAAACATCAAAATATATTAAAAGTGTTGTAAATATATTTTGAACATACTTTAATATATATGTATATATTGTTATAGGTTCGTGAATCAACAGTGGCCAAGTCTTACTTCCCGACGAAGTAAAAATCTGTGAAAGTGAGTTATAGTCCCACTTTTTAAATCTAATATTTTTGGGATGAGAATACATGCAGGTTTTATAAATGATTTACAAAATAGACACAAGTACGTGAAACTACATTCTATGGTTGAATTATCGAAATCGAATATGCCCCTTTTTATTAAGTCTGGTAATCTAAGAATTAGGGAACAGACACCCTAATTGACGCGAATCCTAAAGATAGATCTATTGGGCCTAACAAACCCCATCCAAAGTACCGGATGCTTTAGTACTTCGAAATTTATATCATATCCGAAGGGTGTCCCGGAATGATGGGGATATTCTTATATATGCATCTTGTTATTGTCGGTTACCAGGTGTTCACCATATGAATGATTTTTATCTCTATGTATGGGATGTGTATTGAAATATGAAATCTTGTGGTCTATTGTTACGATTTGGTATATATAGGTTAAACCTATAACTCACCAACATTTTTGTTGACGTTTAAAGCATGTTTATTCTCAGGTGAATATTAAGAGCTTCCGCTGTTGCATACTAAAATAAGGACAAGATTTGGAGTCCATGTTTGTATGATATTGTGTAAAAACTGCATTCAAGAAACTGATTTCGATGTAACATATTTGTATTGTAAACCATTATGTAATGGTCGTGTGTAAACAGGATATTTTAGATTATCATTATTTGATAATCTACGTAAAGCTTTTTAAACCTTTATTTATGAAATAAAGGTTATGGTTTGTTTTAAAAATGAATGCAGTCTTTGAAAAACGTCTCATATAGAGGTCAAAACCTCGCAACGAAATCAATTAATATGGAACGTTTTTAATCAATAAGAACGGGACATTTCAAAATACATATTAAAACACTACATGTATATACATTTTAACTGAGTCGTTAAGTCATCGTTAGTCGTTACATGTAAGTGTTGTTTTGAAACCTTTAGGTTAACGATCTCAATTAATGTTGTTAACCCATTGTTTATTATATCTAATGAGAAGTTAAATTATTATATTATCATGATATTATGATATATTAATATATCTTAATATGATATATATACATTTAAATGTCGTTACAACGATAATCGTTAGATATATGTCTCGTTTCGAAATCCTTAAGTTAGTAGTCTTGTTTATATGTATATAACTCATTGTTAATATACTTATGGAGATACTTACTTATCATAATCTCATGTTAACCATATGTATATCCATATATATATCGTCATGTCGTTTTTACAAGTTTTAACGTTCATGAATCGCCGGTCAACTTGGGTGGTCAATTGTCTATATGAAACATATTTCAATTAATCAAGTCTTAACAAGTTTGATTGCTTAACATGTTGGAAACATTTAATCATGTAAATATCAATCTCAATTAATATATATAAACATGGAAAATTTCGAGTCACTACAGTACCTACCCGTTAAATAAATTTCGTCCCGAAATTTTAAGCTGTTGAAGGTGTTGACGAATCTTCTGGAAATAGATGCGGGTATTTCTTCTTCATCTGATCTTCACGCTCCCAGGTGAACTCGAGTCCTCTACGAGCATTCCATCGAACCTTAACAATTGGTATCTTGTTTTGCTTAAGTCTTTTAACCTCACGATCCATTATTTCGACGGGTTCTTCGATGAATTGGAGTTTTTAGTTGATTTGGATTTCATCTAACGGAATAGTGAGATCTTCTTTAGCAAAACATTTCTTCAAATTCGAGACGTGGAAAGTGTTATGTACAGCCGCGAGTTGTTGAGGTAACTCAAGTCGGTAAGCTACTGGCCCGACACGATCAATAATCTTGAATGGTCCAATATACCTTGGATTTAATTTCCCTCGTTTACCAAATCGAACAACGCCTTTCCAAGGTGCAACTTTAAGCATGACCATCTCTCCAGTTTCAAATTCTATATCTTTTCTTTTAATGTCAGCGTAGCTCTTTTGTCGACTTTGGGCGGTTTTCAACCGTTGTTGAATTTGGATGATCTTCTCGGTAGTTTCTTGTATAATCTCCGGACCCGTAATCTGTCTATTCCCCACTGCACTCTAACAAATCGGAGACCTGCACTTTCTACCATAAAGTGCTTCAAACGGCGCCATCTCAATGCTTGAATGGTAGCTGTTGTTGTAGGAAAATTCTGCTAACGGTAGATGTCGATCCCAACTGTTTCCGAAATCAATAACACATGCTCGTAGCATGTCTTCAAGCGTTTGTATCGTCCTTTCGCTCTGCCCATCAGTTTGTGGATGATAGGCAGTACTCATGTCTAGACGAGTTCCTAATGCTTGCTGTAATGTCTGCCAGAATCTTGAAATAAATCTGCCATCCCTATCAGAGATAATAGTGATTGGTATTCCATGTCTGGAGACGACTTCCTTCAAATACAGTCTTGCTAACTTCTCCATCTTGTCATCTTCTCTTATTGGTAGGAAGTGTGCTGATTTGGTGAGACGATCAACTATTACCCAAATAGTATCAAAACCACTTGCAGTCCTTGGCAATTTAGTGATGAAATCCATGGTAATGTTTTCCCATTTCCATTCCGGGATTTCGGGTTGTTGAAGTAGACCTGATGGTTTCTGATGCTCAGATTTGACCTTAGAACAAGTTAAACATTCTCCTACGTATTTAGCAACATCGGCTTTCATACCCGGCCACCAAAAATGTTTCTTGAGATCCTTGTACATCTTCCCCGTTCCAGGATGTATTGAGTATCTGGTTTTATGAGCTTCTCTAAGTACCATTTCTCTCATATCTCCAAATTTTGGTACCCAAATCCTTTCAGCCCTATACCGGGTTCCGTCTTCCCGAATATTAAGATGCTTCTCCGATCCTTTGGGTATTTCATCCTTTAAATTTCCCTCTTTTAAAACACCTTGTTGCGCATCCTTTATTTGAGTAGTAAGGTTATTATGAATCATTATATTCATAGATTTTACTCGAATGGGTTCTCTGTCCTTCCTGCTCAAGGCATCGGCTACCACATTTGCCTTCCCCGGGTGGTAACGAATCTCAAAGTCGTAATCATTCAATACTTCAATCCACCTACGCTGCCTCATATTCAGTTGTTTCTGATTAAATATGTGTTGAAGACTTTTGTGGTCGGTATATATAATACTTTTGACCCCATATAAGTAGTGCCTCCAAGTCTTTAATGCAAAAACAACCGCTCCTAATTCCAAATCATGCGTCGTATAATTTTGTTCGTGAATCTTCAATTGTCTAGACGCATAAGAAATCACCTTCGTTAGTTGCATTAATACACAACCGAGACCTTGCTTTGATGCGTCACTATAAATCACAAAATCATCATTCCCTTCAGGCAATGACAATATAGGTGCCGTAGTTAGTTTTTTCTTCAATAACTGAAACGCTTTCTCTTGTTCATCATTCCATTCAAATTTCTTCCCTTTATGTGTTAATGCAGTCAAGGGTTTTGCTATTCTGGAAAAGTCTTGGATGAACCTTCTGTAGTAACCAGCTAGTCCTAAAAACTGGCGTATGTGTTTCGGAGTTTTTGGGGTTTCCCACTTTTCAACAGTTTCTATCTTTGCCGGATCCACCTTAATACCTTCTTTGTTCACTATGTGACCGAGGAATTGAACTTCTTCCAACCAAAATGCACACTTTGAAAACTTAGCGTACAATTCTTCCTTCCTCAATACTTCTAACACCTTTCTCAAATGTTCACCGTGTTCTTGGTCATTCTTTGAGTAAATAAGTATGTCATCAATGAAAACAATGACAAACTTGTCAAGGTATGGTCCACACACTCGGTTCATAAGGTCCATGAACACAGCTGGTGCATTAGTTAAACCAAACGGCATGACCATAAACTCGTAATGACCGTAACGTGTTCTAAAAGCAGTCTTTGGAATATCATCTTCTTTCACCCGCATTTGATGATACCCGGAACGTAAGTCAATCTTTGAATAAACAGACGAGCCTTGTAGTTGATCAAATAAGTCGTTGATTCTCGGTAGTGTTTAGCGGTTCTTGATGGTAAGTTTGTTCAACTCTCGGTAGTCGATACACAACCTGAATGTACAATCTTTCTTCTTGACAAACAAAACAGGAGCTCCCCACGGTGATGTGCTTGGTCGAATGAAACCACGCTCTAAAAGTTCTTGTAATTGGCTTTGCAGTTCTTTCATCTCGCTGGGTGCTAGTCTGTAAGGAGCACGAGCTATTGGTGCAGCTCCTGGTACAAGATCTATTTGAAATTCAACGGATCGATGTGGGGGTAATCCCGGTAATTCTTTCGGAAATACATCGGGAAATTCTTTTGCAATGGGAACATCATTGATGCTCTTTTCTTCAGTTTGTACTTTCTCGACGTGTGCTAGAACAGCATAGCAACCTTTTCTTATTAGTTTTTGTGCCTTTAAATTACTAATAAGATGTAGCTTCGTGTTGCCCTTTTCTCCGTACACCATTAAGGGTTTTCCTTTTTCTCGTATAATGCGAATTGCATTTTTGTAACAAACGATCTCTGCTTTCACTTCTTTCAACCAGTCCATACCGATTATCACATCAAAACTCACTAACTCTACTGGTATCAAATCAATCTTAAATGTTTCGCTAACCAGTTTAATTTCTCGATTCCGACATATATTATCTGCTGAAATTAATTTACCATTTGCTAATTCGAGTAAAAATTTACTATCCAAAGGCGTCAATGGACAACTTAATTTAGCACAAAAATCTCTACTCATATAGCTTCTATCTGCACCCGAATCAAATAAAACGTAAGCAGATTTATTGTCAATAAGAAACGTACCCGTAACAAGCTCCGGGTCTTCCTGTACCTCTGCCGCATTAATATTGAAAACTCTTCCGCGGCCTTGTCCATTCGTGTTCTCCTGGTTCGGGCAATTTCTAATAATGTGGCCCGGTTTTCCACATTTATAACAAACTACATTGGCATAACTTGCTCCGACACTACTTGCTCCGCCATTACTCGTTCCGACACCATTTGTTCCTTTCGTTCTATTAACCCCTGGTCCGTAGACCTCACACTTCGCCGCGCTATGACCATTTCTTTTACACTTGTTGCAAAATTTGGTGCAGAACCCCGAGTGATACTTTTCACACCTTTGGCATAGCTGCTTCTGATTGTTGTTGTTGTTGCGGTTATTATTGTTGTTGGGATGATTGTTGTAGTTGTTGTTGTTGTTGTTGTTGTTGTTGGGCCGTTTGTTGTAGTTGCGATTGATGTTGCGATTGTTGGGATAATTGTTGCGATTATTGTTGTAATTGCTGTTGTTGTTGTATTGGTGATTCTTATCACCGTTTTCTTCCCACTTTCTTTTGACTTGCTTCACATTGGCCTCTTCAGCAGTCTGTTCTTTAATTCTTTCTTCAATCTGGTTCACTAGTTTGTGAGCCATTCTACATGCCTATTGTATGGAGGCGGGCTCGTGTGAACTTATATCTTCTTGGATTCTTTCCGGTAATCCTTTCACAAATGCGTCGATCTTCTCTTCCTCATCTTCGAATGCTCCCGGACACAATAGGCACAATTCTGTGAATCATCTTTCGTACGTGGTAATATCAAATCCTTGGGTTCGTAACCCTCTAAGTTCTGTCTTGAGCTTATTGACCTCGGTTCTGGGACGGTACTTCTCGTTCATCAAGTGCTTGAATGCTGACCACGGTAGTGCGTACGCATCGTCTTGTCCCACTTGCTCTAGATAGGTATTCCACCATGTTAATGCAGAACCTGTGAAGGTATGCGTAGCGTACTTCACTTTGTCCTCTTCAGTACACTTACTTATGGAAAACACCGATTCGACCTTCTCGGTCCACCGTTTTAATCCGATCGGTCCTTCGGTTCCATCAAATTCCAAAGGTTTGCAGGCAGTGAATTCTTTGTAGGTTCATCCTACACGATTTCCTGTACTGCTAGATCCAAGGTTATTGTTGGTATGTAGCGCAGCCTGTACTGCGGCTATGTTTGAAGCTAGAAAAGTACGGAATTCCTCTTCATTCATATTCACAGTGTGTCGAGTAGTCGGTGCCATTTCCTTCAAAATAGTTAAATGGAACAAGTTAATCATACAGAATATTAAGAGTAGTTAATAGTATTTCGTAGCATAATATGAACTCATTTATAAAAGCTTTTTCTTCATATTAGCGTTTTATAAGTTTAAATTCGGGTAGTACCTACCCGTTAAGTTCATACTTAGTAGCTAATATACAATTCAACTACTACAATTCTATATGAAAAACTGATTATAATAATATTTCGCGTTCAAACTTTTACACAATATTTTACAAACTTACAATATCGCTTATTTTACATATAGCATGAAATATAGCACACAATAAATTTGATACAAGATGGTTGTGAAGATAATTCTAGCTAGTACACAAGTCGTTCAGCAAAGGCAATAAAGACACGTAATTCATACGTCCAGAAACAAGTCATGCATTCTGGTTTTACTAGGATTACTTCCCATCCTTGGTCTTGTGGAACATAACCGTTATGGCCGTTGATAAGACATCGTGTTGTAACGTCGTCAAAGGGACAAGGGTTACGTAATGTCCAACAGTCCCGTAACAATCTAAAAACCTCATTTCTTACCCCAATTACCGACTCCGTCATTTGTGGGAGCGTTTTGTTTAATAGTTGTAGCCCGATGTTCTTGTTCTCACTTTGGTGAGAAGCGAACATTACTAATCCGTAAGCATAACATGCTTCTTTATGTTGCATGTTAGCCGCTTTTTCTAAATCATGAAGTCCAATATTCGGATATATTGAGTCAAAATAATTTCTTAACCCATTGCGTAAAATAGCATTTGGGTTCCCCGCAATATATGCGTCAAAGTAAACACATCGTAACTTATGGATTTCCCAATGTGATATCCCCCATCTTTCGAACGAAAGCCTTTTATAAACCAAGGCATTCTTGGAACGTTCTTCGAATGTCTTACAAACTGATCTCGCCTTAAATAGTTGTGCCGAAGAATTCTGACCTACTCTAGACAAGATTTCATCAATCATGTCTCCGGGTAGGTCTCTTAAAATATTGGGTTGTCTATCCATTTTGTGTTTTTATACTGTAAAATAGACAAGAGTTAGATTCATAAAAAAAAATACTTATTAATACAAGCAATTTTTACATATATCATAAAGCATAAGCACACTATATTACTTATATTACACCACACGAATACAACTATCTTATTCCGACTCGCTTGTTTCTTCTTCTTCGATTTTGGTTCGTTTTGCCAAGTTTCTAGGGATATATGATGTTCCCCTAATACGAGCCGTCGTTATCCACATTGGTTTAGAAAAACCTGGTGGTTTAGAGGTTCCCGGGTCATTGTTACAACTTAAGGACTTCGGGGGTTGACGATACATATAAAGTTCATCGGGGTTGGAATTAGATTTCTCTATTTTTATGCCCTTTCCCTTATTATTTTCTTTTGCCTTTTTAAATTCAGTTGGGGTAATTTCTATAACATCATCGGAATTCTCGTCGGAATCCGATTCATCGGAGAATTGGTAATCCTCCCAATATTTTGCTTCCTTGGCGGAAACACCATTGACCATAATTAACCTTGGTCGGTTGGTTGAGGATTTTCTTTTACTTAACCGTTTTATTATTTCCCCCACCGGTTCTATTTCTTCATCCGGTTCCGATTCTTCTTCCGGTTCCGATTCTTCTTCCCGTTCCGACTCTTCTTTCGGTTCCTCTTCGGGAACTTGTGAATCAGTCCACGAATCATTCCAATTTACATTTGACTCTTCATTATTATTAGGTGAGTCAATGGGACTTGTTCTAGAGGTAGACATCTATCACATAATATCAAACGCGTTAAGAGATTAATATATCACATAATATTCACATGTTAAAAATATATAGTTTCCAACAAAATTTGTTAAGCAATCATTTTTCAAGTAAACACGATCGAAGTCCAGACTCACTAATGCATCCTAAGAAACTAGATAAGACACACTAATGCAAAATTCTGGTTCTCTAAGACCAACGCTCGGATACCAACTGAAATGTCCCGTTCTTATTGATTAAAAACGTTCCATATTAATTGATTTCGTTGCGAGGTTTTGACCTCTATATGAGACGTTTTTCAAAGACTGCATTCATTTTTAAAACAAACCATAACCTTTATTTCATAAATAAAGGTTTAAAAAGCTTTACGTAGATTATCAAATAATGATAATCTAAAATATCCTGTTTACACACGACCATTACATAATGGTTTACAATACAAATATGTTACAACAAAATAAGTTTCTTGAATGCAGTTTTTACACAATATTATACAAGCATGGACTCCAAATCTCGTCCTTATTTAAGTATGCGACAGCGGAAGATCTTAATAATCACCTGAGAATAAACATGCTTAAAACGTCAACAAAAATGTTGGTGAGTTATAGGTTTAACCTATATATATCAAATCATAATAATAGACCACAAGATTTCATATTTCAATACACATCCCATACATAGAGATAAAAATCATTCATATGGTGAACACCTGGTAACCGACATTAACAAGATGCATATATAAGAATATCCCCATCATTCCGGGACACCCTTCGGATATGATATAAATTTCGAAGTACTAAAGCATCCGGTACTTTGGATGGGGCTTGTTGGGCCCAATAGATCTATCTTTAGGATTCGCGTCAATTAGGGTGTCTGTTCCCTAATTCTTAGATTACCAGACTTAATAAAAAGGGGCATATTCGATTTCGATAATTCAACCATAGAATGTAGTTTCACGTACTTGTGTCTATTTTGTAAATCATTTATAAAACCTGCATGTATTCTCATCCCAAAAATATTAGATTTTAAAAGTGGGACTATAACTCACTTTCACAGATTTTTTTTACTTCGTCGGGAAGTAAGACTTGGCCTCTGGTTGATTCACGAACCTACAACAATATATACATATATATCAAAGTATGTTCAAAATATATTTACAACACTTTTAATATATTTTGATGTTTTAAGTTTATTAAGTCAGCTGTCCTCGTTAGTAACCTACAACTAGTTGTCCACAGTTAGATGTACAGAAATAAATCGATAAATATTATCTTGAATCAATCCACGACCCAGTGTATACGTATCTCAGTATTGATCACAACTCAAACTATATATATTTTGGAATCAACCTCAACCCTGTATAGCTAACTCCAACATTCACATATAGAGTGTCTATGGTTGTTCCGAAATATATATAGATGTGTCGACATGATAGGTCGAAACATTGTATACGTGTCTATGGTATCTCAAGATTACATAATATACAATACAAGTTGATTAAGTTATGGTTGGAATAGATTTGTTACCAATTTTCACGTAGCTAAAATGAGAAAAATTATCCAATCTTGTTTTACCCATAACTTCTTCATTTTAAATCCGTTTTGAGTGAATCAAATTGCTATGGTTTCATATTGAACTCTATTTTATGAATATAAACAGAAAATGTATAGGTTTATTGTCAGAAAAATAAGTTACAAGTCGTTTTTGTAAAGGTAGTCATTTCAGTCGAAAGAACGGCGTCTAGATGACCATTTTAGAAAACATACTTCCACTTTGAGTTTAACCATAATTTTTGGATATAGTTTCATGTTCATAATAAAAATCATTTTCTCATAATAACAACTTTTAAATCAAAGTTTATCATAGTTTTTAATTAACTAACCCAAAACAGCCCGCGGTGTTACTACGACGGCGTAAATCCGGTTTTACGGTGTTTTTCGTGTTTCCAGGTTTTAAATCATTAAGTTAGCATATCATATAGACATAGAACATGTGTTTAGTTAATTTTAAAAGTCAAGTTAGAAGGATTAACTTTTATTTGCGAACAAGTTTAGAATTAACTAAACTATGTTCTAGTGATTACGAGTTTAAACCTTCGAATAAGATAGTTTTATATATATGAATCGAATGATGTTATGAACATCATTACTACCTCATGTTTAGTAGGTAAACCTACTGGAAGAGAGAAAAATGGATCTAGCTTCAACGGATCCTTGGATGGCTCGAAGTTCTTGAAGCAGAATCATGACACGAAAATAAGTTCAAGTAAGATCATCACTTGAAATAGGATTGTTATAGTTATAGAAATTGAACCAAAGTTTGAATATGATTATTACCTTGTATTAGAATGATAACCTACTGTAAGAAACAAAGATTTCTTGAGGTTGGATGATCACCTTACAAGATTGGAAGTGAGCTAGCAAATTTGAAAGTATTCTTGATTTTATGTAACTAGAACTTGTAGAATTTATGAAGAACACTTAGAACTTGAAGATAGAACTTGAGAGAGATCAATTAGATGAAGAAAATTGAAGAATGAAAGTGTTTGTAGGTGTTTTTGGTCGTTGGTGTATGGATTAGATATAAAAGATATGTAATTTTGTTTTCATGTAAATAAGTCATGAATGATTACTCATATTTTTGTAATTTTATGAGATATTTCATGCTAGTTGCCAAATGATGGTTCCCACATGTGTTAGGTGACTCACATGGGCTGCTAAGAGCTGATCATTGGAGTGTATATACCAATAGTACATACATCTAAAAGCTGTGTATTGTACGAGTACGAATACGGGTGCATACGAGTAGAATTGTTGATGAAACTGAACGAGGATGTAATTGTAAGCATTTTTGTTTAGTAGAAGTATTTTGATAAGTGTATTGAAGTCTTTCAAAAGTGTATAAATACATATTAAAACACTACATGTATATACATTTTAACTGAGTCGTTAAGTCATCGTTAGTCGTTACATGTAAGTGTTGTTTTGAAACCTTTAGGTTAACGATCTCAATTAATGTTGTTAACCCATTGTTTATTATATCTAATGAGATGTTAAATTATTATATTATCATGATATTATGATATATTAATATATCTTAATATGATATATATACATTTAAATGTCGTTACAACGATAATCGTTACATATATGTCTCGTTTCGAAATCCTTAAGTTAGTAGTCTTGTTTATATGTATATAACTCATTGTTAATATACTTATGGAGATACTTACTTATCATAATCTCATGTTAACCATATGTATATCCATATATATATATCGTCATGTCGTTTTTACAAGTTTTAACGTTCGTGAATCGCCGGTCAACTTGGGTGGTCAATTGTCTATATGAAACATATTTCAATTAATCAAGTCTTAACAAGTTTGATTGCTTAACATGTTGGAAACATTTAATCATGTAAATATCAATCTCAATTAATATATATAAACATGGAAAAGTTCGGGTCACTACACAGGTGGCATCTCTGGCTGTGGTTCTTGTTCAGGTTGTCTTGACGATGATGCACCGTCAGTATCTGTATTTCTCTGCAAAACACAATAAACACAAAATTTGTGCATCCAAATATGCATTAGTGTTAGCAAAATAACAAATTAAAACAATTACAAAAACATGTTTAATCAAAATTAAACTTATACACATTTTCATATTTTAACAATTCTACATTTTTTTCAAATAAGCATATATGAAAATGCATACAAAGTTCATAAGTATTCAATTCAAATAACATGTTAAAATAACCATTACTAGCAATTAAACAAGTTTCAAATGGCATTTATATCAAAATAATCAAGTTCATGAATTTTAGACTTAAAAAGTCCACTTTGATGCTCAAAAATCATGTTTAGGATCAAAGTTTGGATCATTTAGCAACCTAAACATGTTACACTACTTAATTTAGCAATAATTCATAACAAAAATCGGCCATAACCTGTTTATATCAAAAAGCCCCAAATTGCTCAAGAACACAAACCCTATATTGTTAAAAATTTGAAGTTTAAAGCTTCTAATCATGTTAAATAGCATCGATCTAGGTTATACAAGCATAATATACTAACAATTTAACTCTAATTAAGCTAAAAATCATCAAAATCAAATTAGGTAAAAATTGCTCAAGAACATTATAAATTCGAAATTAAAGAGTTTTAGTGGTGAAATCGTTACCTTCTTTGAAAAACTTCTGAACAATCGCATGATTAGAGCGGATTATAGCAAAAATTTAGTGAATTTTGGTGAAAAAATGATGAAATTTGAGAGTATTTTTTAGAGTGTTCGTGTTTGTGTGTGTGTAAAAGTGAGGAGCAGACCAGTCGACTGGGAATTTGTTTCTGCCCAGTTTTTTTTTGCCCATGCGACCGCATGGTTCTCAAGGGTAAACCCCATGCGATCGCATGGGGTTTGTCTCTCTCTCTTTTTTTTTTTATAAAACCTTTGACTTATAAAACAAATAATTACTTAATTTAAAATTTTGTTTCTTTTTAGATTGAGGACGTTTCGGTACGTTTACCTAGTTCGTCCCTCGACAAAATTTTAAAATTTGTCATTTTAAAGCGATTTTTTTAAAAGCAAAGATTTTTGGGTTTTTAAATGTTTTTGACATACTTTAGATCAATAAAATTAAAAATAATGATAATAAAATTTCTCGTCCCGCCCTCGGGTAAAGCAATTTCGGTTCAACGACCTAGTCTTCAACTTACGACGAATTTTAGAAATTATTTTTTTAACTTAATGAAATAAAGTACATTTTTGTTTTTAAATTCACACCAAACTTAAATTTAAAATACATAAAATTTCATATAAATATTATAAATATTTATATACATTAATTTTACAAACTTTTATTTAAAAATAATATAGTTATATATTAATTTTAAAAACAAGGTAAAAATAAAAATAAAGATCTTTTTGGTCTTTTATCCCACTTTAATCAATCAAATATTAACAAAAATATACGTCCCTCTTTTGGGTAAAGTAATTTCGGCTATATTACCTAATTTTACTCCTGACGAATTTCTGAAATATTTTGGATTGATTGATTAAAGATTTTTATACCTTATGAATAAACGGTAAATTTCGCAGTGATGAATTAAATTTTTGTATGATATCAATAATTTCGGTTTATTATACCTAATTTTATTGAATATCAATTTAATAATTTATAGCGAACAATTCAGTGTTTATTATCAGAAGGTTAAAAGCAATAAATAAAAATAAAATAAAAACTGTACATACTTATCTGTGAGATAGAATTCTCAGAGACCTGCTTTAGTCGACTTATATGAGAGTCGTGTGATTTTGTTTTGCATAGCTACATAAGCGTAACCTCAATTTTTCAATAACTTTGCTTCTAAACATATGAACGGTCCTTCTCTGCATAGAGTAACGAACTCGATATTGGAATGTGTCTGATTGTTCGAAACATTTCCTTTCGTGTGACCATTTTCCGCATTTATGACATCTTTCAAGGTGTCGTACTCTTCTTTTTGTTGCGGATTTTGATTTTCCTTTACCAAAATGTATCTTATTATGATTGTTCCTGAGTTCTTTCCTCACTTCGTCCATTTTGCCTCTTATGAATGATACCAGTTCATTCGGGAAGATGTTATTATTATGTTTAGTAATCATAGCGTGTAGTAGTAGACCATGGTTCAGATTAAAGGAATTCTTCATCTCGTAAAACCTAAAAACACAAAAATTCAGAATAGAGGGAGAAGACTAGTTCTTTAGGGTCTGCTAGGGAAAGACCATTCGGATTCCATTTTCGAGAACTACACGAAAACAGAAAATCTAACTCTAGACAACATTATATTATCCTTTAAAACATTTGAATCTCCTCACACTTAGCTAGTTGTGGTGTCGAACTTGTGATTAACTTCATTATTAATTTCAATTGAAACATCAACAACTTGCATATCTCTGACTTTTGCTTCAAGCCATTTGTTAATTTCCTCTGTAACATTCACAAATTCAATTAACATCGTCTTTTCTTTAGGCAACAAATTGGATACTAATCTGTTACATAACTTAAAGTCCCCCTTAATCCTAGCATCTTGAATCCGTTTATAAAGTTTCTTCGTTGAACTGTTAAAAACGGGTTCATCTAATTTCGTATCAACAATGGGGTTCTTTGTTATCGGGTCATCATTAGGTGTTTCTTCATCTTTTCCACACTTAGGCGTTTTTATTGGTTCTACAGTTTTGGTTGGTGAAGATTGAAACTTTCGATTCACAAAGGTGACCGATTTATCACCATCCCAAAGTGTCATTCTACCTTCTCTTACATCAAAGAATGCCTCGGTGGTTGCTAAAAATGGGCGACCTAAAATCAGAGGAATATCAAGGTCTTCCTCCATATTAATAACTATGAAGTTTGCAACAAAGGTCAAACTTTCCACTTTAACAAGTAAATTATTGGCTATTCCAACCGGGTGTTTAATGGTTTGGTCAAATAATTGAACACCTATTCTGGTTGGTCTTAATTTACCCACACATAGTCTTTTGTATAAGGAAAGAAGCATAACATTTGCACTCGCTCCTAAATCTGCGAGCCCATTATACATAGCACTATCATTAAGCAAGCAAGAAATGATAAATTCACCTGGGTCTCCTACTTTAGTAAGTAGAGTTGGTTTGTTAACCTTTTTCGGGTGATATTTTCTTGGTTCTTTCACTTCTACTTGAACTTCTTGTTTACTTTTTTATTTGTTTCTTGGAAGGGGAGGTTTATATAGAAATTCTTCTTCATCACTCCAGTTTGAAATCTCTCCATCTTCCACTTTTGGTTATTCATAAGTCGTTGAAAACATATTTATGTTTTCACTCTGAGAGTTTTCTTTGGTGGTGAAATTATGATTAACTTCATTATCAACTTCCATCGGACCATGTATATAATATTTAACTCTGTGACCATTAACTTTAAATTCAATCTCATTTGAATTTATTAACTCTATTGTTCCATATGGGAAAACTCTTTTGACTATGAATGGTCCAGACCATCTTGATTTCAATTTTTCAGGAAATAGCTTGAATCGTGAATTGAAAAGAAGAACTCGATCTCCTTCCTTAAATTCTTTTGAACTTCTGATTCTTTTATCATGCCATTTCTTCGTTCTTTCCTTATAGATTAATGAATTTTCATATGCATCGTGTCTTAATTCTTTTAATTCGTTTAGTTGACTTAACCGTAGACGTCCGGCTTCATGCAAATCAAGATTACATGTCTTCAAAGCCCAAAATGCTTTGTGCTCAATTTTTACTGGAAGATGACATGCTTTTTCGTAAATGAGTTTAAAAGGTGTGGTGCCAATTGGAGTTTTGTAGGCTGTTCGAAAAGCCCAGAGTGCATCCTCCAATTTCATGGACCATTCCTTCGGATTTGATCCTACAGTTTTCTCTAGAATACGTTTTAATGCTCGGTTGGTATTTTCAACTTGTCCACTTGTTTGTGGATGATAAGCGGTTGAGATTTTGTGAGTTACTCCATATCTTTTGAGAACTTTCTCAAGTTGATTATTACAAAAATGAGTACCCCGATCACTTATTAAAGCTTTCGGTGTTCCGAACCTTGCAAAAAGATGTTTTAAGAAGTTGACTACAACTTGTGCATCGTTAGTTGGGAGAGCTTGTGCTTCCGCAAATTTAGATACATAATCAATGGCAACGAGAATGTAGAGATTATTATGAGATTTTGAAAATGGACCCATAAAGTCAATACCCCAAATGTCAAATACTTCACATACTTGAATGACATTTTGTGGTATTTCATCACGTTGACTTATTTTTCCGACCCTTTGACAAGCATCACAGAATTTGCAAAGAAGGTGTGCGTCTTTGAAAATTGTAGGCCAATAGAATCCAACGTCGTAAACTTTTCTTGTTGTGAGTTGAGGCCCATAATGCCCTCCTATTAGTCATGTGTGACAATGGTTTAAGATTTGACTAGCTTCATCTCCGAATACGCATCGGCGTATTATTCCATCTGGATAACTTTTGAATAAATGTGGATCTTCCCAAAAATAGTGTTTTATATCACTAAAGAATTTCTTTCGTTTTTGGTACGACAAACCTTTTTCAAGGAATCCACATACTAAGTATTTTGCATAGTCTGCAAACCATAAAATTTCACTATAGTCGATCTTCAAAAGATATTCATCAGAAAAGTTATCTTGTATAGCCGATTCATTAAGAACTTCTAATTCAGGATTTTCAAGGCGAGAAGGATGATCAGAGGCGAGATTTTCTGCTCCCTTTTTGTCTCGAATTTCAATATCGAACTCTTGTAAGAGTAAGATCCAACGGATTAATCTTGGTTTGGCATCTTGTTTTAAAAATAGGTATCTAAGAGCAGAATGGTCAGTATAGACCACCGTTTTTGCTAGAACGAGATATGAACGAAATTTGTCAAAAGCAAAGACAATAGCAAGGAGTTCTTTTTCAGTAGTTGTGTAATTTGTTTGTACTCCTTGTAACGTCTTACTAGCATAATATATAGGTTGAAATCGTTTTTCAATTCTTTGACCTAAAATGGCTCCCATTGCAAAATCACTTGCATCGCACATGAGTTCAAATGAAAGATTTCAATTTGGAGTTATCATGATCGGCGCATTACTGAGTTTTTCTTTAAGAATATTAAAAGATTTGATGCATTCATCTGAAAAGATGAATGGAGCATATTTTTCTAGGAGTTTATTCATAGGAGTGGCAATTTTAGAAAAATCTTTTATGAAACGTCGGTAAAAACTGGCATGCCCTAGAAAACTCCTAACTCCTTTAACATTGATGGGATGTGGAAGTTTAGCAATTACATCTACTTTAGCTCTATCCACTTCAATTCCTTCCTTTGAAATTTTATGACCAAGAACGATGCCTTCTTTAACCATGAAATGGCATTTCTCCCAATTAAGTACTAGATTTGATTGTTCGCATCTAATAAGCATTCGTTCAAGATTAACTAGACATTTTTCAAAAGTATCACCGAAGACTGAAAAGTCATCCATGAAAACTTCCATGCATTCTTCTATCATGTCGTGAAAAATCGCCATCATGCACCTTTGAAAGGTTGCAGGGGCGTTGCAAAGTCCAAATGGCATGCGTTTGTAAGCAAAAGTACCATAAAGGCACGTGAAGGTGGTTTTCTCTTGGTCCTCGGGTGCGATTGGAATTTGAAAGTATCCGGAGAAACCGTCAAGAAAACAATAGTAACTGTTCCCAGCTAACCTTTTCAACATTTGATCAATGAACGGTAAGGGAAAGTGATATTTTCTGGTGGTGTCATTTAATTTTCTATAATCAATACAAACACGCCATCCTGTTACAGTTCTAGTAGGAATAAGCTCATCTTTTTCATTTGTGATGACAGTCATGCCACCCTTCTTAGGTACGCATTGAACTGGGCTTACCCATGGACTATCAGAGATTGGATAAATTAAACCTGCATCTAGCAGTTTAATAATTTCTTTCTTAACAACATCTTGCATATTTGGATTTAGTCTTCGTTGGCGTTGCACATATATTTTATGACCTTCTTCCATAAGGATTTTATGTGTGCAATACGAAGGACTTATGCCTTTAATGTCACAAATCTTCCATGCAATAGCTGGTTTATGAGCTTTTAGCACAGAAATGAGTTGAGATTTTTCATTCTCCGTAAGAGAAGATGAGATTATTACAGGTAATTCAGATTCATCATCTAAATAAGCGTATTCCAAATGGTTTGGAAGTGGCTTTAACTCTAATATCGGTGGTTCTTCTATCGATGATTTATATCGATATCTGTCTTCCTCTTTTAACATTTGAAGTTCTTCTGTTGTTGGTTCGTATTCATTAGCCATGTGTGCGGCTAACATTTCAGCTTCATCAATTGGTTCAGTTCCTTCTCCTAAAGAACATTCTCCCGTTCCTTGTAATTATGGAAATTCTTGTAACAATTCTGCTTGTGAATCTATAGTTTGAACATAATAACATGTATCATCTGCAAATTGCGGTTGTTGCATGGCTCTATCAACAGAAAAAGTAACACTCTCGTCCTCTATACTTAGGTTCAGTTTCTTACCAAACACGTCTATTATTGCTTTAGCCGTGTTTAAGAATGGCCTTCCTAATATGAGAGAAACTCGAGAATCTTCTTCCATGTCCAGAATAACAAAGTCTACTGGAAATACTAAAGTACCAACTTTAACTAGCATGTTCTCCATTATCCCTCTAGGATATTTTACTGATCGATCTGCTAGTTGTATACTTATTCTTGTTGGTTTCAATTCTCCGAGGTCTAGTTTAGCGTACAGTGAATATGACATTAAATTTATACTAGCACCTAAGTCTGCCAATGCTTCTATTGAATTAAGACTACCCAGAAAACATGGAATTGTGAAACTTCCTGGATCTAAGAGTTTTTCCGGTAGTTTATTCAACAGCGCTCCAGAACATTTAGCATTCATTGTAACAGCTGAGAGTTCTTCCATTTTCTTTCTATTTGTGATTAGATCTTTCAGGAAATTAGCATATCTTGGCATTCATAAAATCACATCAATGAAAGGAAGATTGTCATTTATTTGTTTAAACATATCCAAGAATTTGGATTGCTCGGCTTCAAGTCTTTCTTTTCTCATTTTACTCGGGTAAGGAAGTGGTGATTGGTATGGTTTAACATAAGGCTTTGCCTTAACTGTGTTATCTTCATTAACCTTTTCAACTACCGGTTCTGTTTCCTTCTCTTGCTCAGGCTGTGGTGCCTGCGTAGTAGGAATAGAGTCATCAAAAATTACACGTATTTCAGGTGGTTTGAGTGTAATACCACTTCTTGTGGTAATGGCTTTAACTATTTCATTTCGGGGGTTAGCATTTGTATCGCTGGGTAGACTCCTCGGTTTTCTTTCACCTATCAACCTTGCTAGGTTACTTACTTCTTGTTTCAGATTTTGAATAGAAGCTTGTTGATTTCTAAATGCTTGAGCATTTTGTTCATTAGTTTGTTTCTGAGATGTGAAAAACTGCGTTTGAGATTCAACTAGCTTCGACATCACGTCTTCTAAATTTGGCTTTTTATCATCGGTTTGTGGTGGTTTATTTGGAAAAATAGGTCTTTGCTGGTTGTAAGTATTGTTAGATACTTGTTGATTGCTAGGACCTTGTTGGTTGTTGTATGGAACATTTCGATTATAATTCTGATTTTGATTGTAGTTTGGTCTTGGCAGTTGATAATTATTTCCAGGCCTTTGGTTCATATATGAAACATTCTCTCTTTGTTCCATTGTTTGTTCAATACTGAGACAATATTTTGTCAAATGTGGTCCTCCACACTGCTCACAACTAATTCGTATTGCGTAAATATCTTTAGTCATCTTTTCCATTCGTCTTTCGAAAACATCTAACTTTGCGGAAATGGAATCAAAGTCATGGCTATAATCGGCTCTAGCCGCTTTAGATGAACGAGGAATATCTTTTTCCTGATGCCACTCATGTGAGTGGGAGGCTGTGTTATCAATAATTTTATAAGCTTCAGTTGCGGTTTTCTTCATAATGGAACCACCAGCTGCTATGTCGATGTCTTTTCGTGTAGTAATATCGCATCCTTGGTAGAATATTTGTACTATTTGATAAGTGTCTAAGCCATGTTGAGGACATCCTCTCAACAACTTTCCAAATCTTGTCCACGCCTCATATAAAGTTTCATTTGGCTTTTGTGTGAACGTAACAATTTCTCCTTGAAGTCTCACGGCTTTAGATGCCGGAAAGAATCTTTTAAGAAAATTTTCAACTAAAACATCCCATGTGTCAATTGCTACTTCAGGTAACGATTCTAACCAATCTTTGGCTTCTCCCTTTAAAGTCCAGAGAAATAACATGAGATAGATCTGTTCATCCTCAACTTCTCTGATTTTGAATAGAGTACAAATCCTATTAAAGGTTCGAAGATGTTCGTTTGGATCTTCCTTTGGCGTACCACTAAATTGGAATTGATTAGTTACCATGTGTAGGATTTGTCCTTTGATTTCATAATCTGGTGCATTAATGTCTGGTTGAGTAATTGCGTGTCCTTGGCCCGTGCGTGTGGCTCTCATTCGATCTTCCATACTTAGAGGTTCCTGATTTTCCATGATTGAATTTATTGAATCTGAATCACTAGAGGATTCTGATTTAATGGTTTCTTTCTCTACAATCTCTGGTTGAATAATTTGTGATTCAGGAGGAATAATTAGTGGTTCAGGATCTCTGAATTGTCCTTGAATATCTTCCGGGTTCTCAATTGTGAGGTCGGGTTTAAAAAATAGATTATCGGAAATTTGAATTGGAGTACTTGTTCGCCTTGATGATGATTCTAAAGAAAAATCAACGGCGACGATATTGGCTAGATGTCTTGATCGAGTTACAGGAGGTGAACGTATGAAAGGTGGTGAACGTTTTGATCGGTGCATTCACTGAATACCCTATTAGTTATAAAGATAAAAAAATTATTAAAGTTATCAAATTAATAGACTTTTCTGATTTTGCCCACATTTCGAATAGCCAATAGATACAGCAGGTAGCCAGGACCCTTTAAATAGGAAGCCCACAACTCGCCAATAACAAATTCAACTATTACTACGAACCAAAAAAATTTGGATGTCTATCAATTTAACCGCTTAAAATAATTTTTCTTTTTTCGTCGAGATTTAAAGAAAATATAGAAAATTCTATGTCCTAAAAACTAGAGCGTAGAAATGAGAAAGAAAAAGAGTGCGTCGAAAAACAAGAGTCGAAAAACAATCGTCGAAAAACAAAAATAAGAAGGTAAAGCGTCGAAACTTAAAAGCCTAAAAACTAACAATTAAAACTTGCGTCTAAAGGTATTAAACTTAAAAGGAATTCTAAACGGAAAATGGCAATAACTTAAAAAGGCACTAAAATCTATAAACTATTAAAGCGATAAGTGACGTCGTAAAATTCTAAAGCGCCTAAGTCTTAATCTAAAGAAAGAGCACTTAAGGAATTTTACGGCAAAACCTAAAAATCTAGAAATATAAGATTAACTACGGCAAAAACTAATTTAAAACTAATTACGAACGATAAATTATACAATTATTACGTATAAAACGATTAAAAAGATACGAAATATAAAAATAAAACTTAAAGTTATAAAAGTACAATTTTTATAAAAATATTATTTTTATATTATTTATTTTATAAAAATATTAATTTTTTATTTAATAAAACTAATTAAAACAAATTAAGTAATAAAACTAAAACTAATTAATATTTTAATTATACCCTAATTCTAATTAATTAATAATAGTAATTATTAATTACAAACCCTAATCCGTACAAATTTAAGGATCAGACGTGTCAGGCTTCACCATGCGGTCGCATGGGTTTAACCTTTCCTACTCATGCGATCGCATGGGTGTGCAGACTCTGAATGATGCAGGCCAAAATATGTAGGTTCAACGGTTTTTATTATTATTTTTTTACTCTTTTTAATTTATAGAAAATATAATATAACTTAACTAAAACTAAAAAAAAATTACTTATTAGTTTTTATAACTCTTAATAAAAAATATGAACTTTTTAATTTAAACACTTAAAAATATAGATATATATTTTTCTTTTCTTTCTTTTTATTTTTGTTTTTAATATTTATATATATATATATATATATATATATATATATATATATATATATATATATATATATATATATATATATATATATATATAAAATGGCTTAAAACTTAATAATTTTTTTTTGTTTTAAAAATATATATATATATATATATATATATATATATATATATATATATATATATATATATATATATATATATATATATATATATATATATATATATATATATATATATATATATATAAAATGGCTTAAAACTTAATAATTTTTTTTATAACGTTTCGCTTCGGCGTTTTTCCCGGCAGCGGCGCCAAAAATACTTGATGTTGGGGGTAGTACGAAATACTGTTATATTTTATTACGAAATACTATTAAATAAGATACAATTTGCACAAGTTATTTATTTATTTATTGAATGGAATATACCTAAACATTGCTACAACACTTATAGGCAGTGTACCTAATCGTAGAGTAGTGTAGTTTTTAGTAAGTCTGGTTCGTTCCACAGGGATACAACTAAGGTTAACGCTATTTTTTTGTTTACAACTATATTTGTATATAAGTAGTAGTATTATTATTATAAAAGGGGGGGGGGGTTTACCGTTTAGTAACTGGTTTGTCGATTTTATGTCTTAAGTCACAATTAAAACCTAATGTAAAATATTAAATATAAATATAACTTAATTTAAAGCGTAAAGTAAATGACAATAAATAAAAGTGCGATAAATAAAATTGCAGTAATTTAAAGTACGATAAATAAAATGACGATAAATAAAATGATGGTAAATAAAAGTACGTTGAGATATAAATTAAGAGAATTATGCTTATTTAAACTTCCGTAATCATGATGTTTGACGTGTTGATTTTAATTTATTACCATGGGTTAATTGTCCTTTGTCCTGGATTATTCGATATGTCAATCTGGTTTTGTCCATAATAGTCCATCGGTCATAATTATAAAGCGCGAGAGTCTTCGTCAAATTAACCTTATCCTCGAAGTCAAATATTCCAACTAATTGGGGACTTAAACTGTAACAAGGTCTTAATACTTTATTTAATGAATACACCAGGTTATCGACTGCGTGTAATTCAAGGTTTTAATACTTTGTTAGCAATTACACCAATTACCCTTGAATGTAATCCACCTCTGTTTTAATGAGTCCAGTGACTATTAATCCATATCCGTGTCCGGTCAAATGAATAATTATTAGTATTTATAGATATCCCGCCCACCGTACCCAGTCAAGCGTATGTGGTTATTTATAAATACGTCAACTTATAAATCTCTATATTAAATCAACGAGATATCATTTAATTAATATAAAGCCCATTAATAGCCCATAGTCTAATTTCCACAAGTGTCGGTCTTTTGTTCAAACCCCAATTATGGTCCAAAGCCCAATAATCCCATCTTAATATTTAGTCGAACATCACGATTACTTCGGCTTAAATAAACATAATAATAACTTAGCTACGAGACATTAATTTAAAAAGGTTGAACATAACTTACAATGAGTATTAATCGCGTAGTGTTACACGGACAGAAATTCGACTTACAAACTTAAAATATTCGCCACTATAACCTTATTATTATTAACTTAATATTAAAATTATAATTATAAAATATAAATATAAATATATATTGAGAGATAGAGAGTAATTGATTGAATATGGTGTGTCTAAAACTCGTCGATCAAACTGCCTTTTTATAGGACCTGACTCGCTACAGTAACCCATGTGATCGCATGGGTTTAGGCCTTCATAGCCATGCGATCGCATGGCAGCCTTTTCCTGTTCCAAATGCTTCCAAAACGTGAGCTGCTGCGAATTATATATTATATAATATAATATATATAATTTTATATAATTATATATATATTATATTATATTCATGTGCATAGTAGACTTGTAATTTTAGCTCCATTGAGTCGCGCGTTTATAGTTGTTCAGGTCTCGGTTCCGGATTTTCGAACGTCCTTTCGTACGATTTAATATCTTGTACTTTGCGTTTCGCGGCTCGTACTCTTGTAACTTTTAGACGTTTCTCAGCAATAATTTGAACCACTTGGATTGTACTTTGTACTTTTTAGCTTTTTGGTCGTTTGCGTCTTCAAATCGTCGAATCTGTCTTTTGTCTTCACCTTTTATTATTTAAACGAATATCACTTGTAAATAGAACAATTGCAACTAAAAGTTTGTCTTTCTTGAAGGATAATGCTATGAAATATATGTTCATTTTAGCATTATCAACTTTTATAAAAGCATTTCATGTATTCTCGGTTCAAAATATATTTCAAAAGCATTTAATAAAGCAGTTGTAAAAACAGCGCATATATTCCCAGTCCAAAAAATGTAAAGAGTAAAAGGGAGCAAATGAACTCACGATACGATATTTTGTAGTAAAAATATGCATACGACTGAACTGAACAATGCAAGGTTATCCTCGAATTCACGAACCTATATTAGTTTTTATATACATTAAAACATATAATCACATAATTCCATCTATTAATTATATAATAGTTATTTATTAAGTATGCTATAATACTCATACTCAATTCTAATTAAGATATATATATATATATATATATATATATATATATATATATATATATATATATATATATATATATATACTTTACTTTACTTATATTATATCTTCAATTATATGTCACATATATTTATTAATATTGATACATATAGCTATATATGTATATAAGTGATTAGTAAAAATCAGTAGTTTATTATATGTAATATTTATATAATTAATGTTAATAGGTTTATTCTATAATTTTATGTAATACTAATATAATTATATTATGTATCTAATATTTATTTGATAAAATAATGTTAATAATAAGAATTATAAAAGTTATGTTAATGATAAGAATAATAATAATGATAATAATACTAATAATGATAAATAAAAATGATTGTTAAAATGATAATTAATAATAATAGTTATTAGTAATGATAATATTCATAATGATAGTTTTTAATAATAATAATAATAATAATAATAATAATAATAATGATAATGATAATAATAATCATAATAATAATAATAATAACAAAAATAATAAAAGTGCTACCTTAATGAAACAAGCTTAAAAAAAAGAGACATTTAATTGCTCCTGCTCGGGTTCGAACCTGTGACCTCACGCTAATTCAACATCTCCCCTAACCACTCCTCCGTCCTTGTTATCTTATTAAACCCGGATTTATTTTTTATATAACCTATCATTCATCATCGTAATACAATTTCATAAGCCCAAATACAATTAATCAAGCCCAACATTTATGATGGTCCGTTAATTGATTCGTGAGAAATCAAGTATAATAGTAGCCGTAAACAGGAAATAACATATGGGGTGTTCGGTTCATTGTTTGACAACACCAATCAATATCTTTAATTATAATCATAATCACAATCATGTATCATCTCTGTTACTCGTCATCATCATAATTTTTATGCATCTTCATCATCGATCACTGTATGATGATTATTATCGTCATGCTTTATCATCCTCTCCCATCATCATAACCATACACGGCCATCATTCACCTCCATCGTTTCTTCATTACCATTGTACGCTCAATCATCATCTTTCAATCATCGTCTTCTATAACATAAAATCATTATCATCTTAATCTCGACAACATAACCTATCCATCGCCATAACCTAATCATCATTGTCATTTAAATATTGTGTATATATGCGTTGTTTGTCGAATAATAAAACAGAAACATATAAGTTTGCAGTTTGTGGTCCAATATTGTCTCGAGAGTCCAATAGCAGCCCGATACAAAAATTGGCCTATCATAAATTGCAGTAACTTAACAAATGGTTAGGGTTGTCGGGTATTAGCTTCGATTTGTACAGAATGTAATAGTAGGCGAAATATAAAATAAAACAAGTGGGTGAGGTTGATGGAAGAATGGGTCCCCAAAGGCAAACATATGTTTCTTTTCTTCTTGTAACCCACTAGCAAAGGATAGTGGTAAGTGGGGTATTTTTGGTTTGGTGAATGTCGGCTAGAAAAGAAAGAACTCTAGAATTGATATATTGGTTCATAATTCGGTTTCTAAAAAAAAAATAGGAGTGATCAGGAGAGAAGAGTAGCAGGAGAATGTTGATGTTCAAAACAGAAAAAAATGCACAGTAGCAACAATAGTAGTTAGTAGAAACCATCGGAGTAAAAAAAAAACGAGCAGGCGTAGGTTTTCATGTTGGCGGTTGGAGTGGTGTTTTCATGGTGATTTGAGTTACAATGAAAGCAAACAGTCGACATCGTTCGACCCATAATAGAACCCAAGTGGGTTTCGATTGTGTTGTTTTCTAATGGTGGAGATATGGTGGTGTTTGTGCTTGAAGTAAACAGAAAAATTTCATAGTAGTAGCCTTGATTGTTTTGTTGTGATTTGAACGAGAATGAAGTAATAAAGGTGGCAAGTTATGGTTCGAATGGTTCAACAAATAAGGTGGTTCACGGTGAATTGAAACAGATGCAGGAACATATAGTGTTTGTGGTGGTTGTGGAGCAAAAGAAGATCGAGTGTATGGGTTTGTAGCTGCAAAAGAGATTGTGACGATCGCTCCAAATCCATATGGAAGAACATGTCATTCATCGATTTCATTGCGAGATATTTGACCTCTATATGATACGTTTTGTAAACATTGCATTCTTTTGAAAAGGCACACCATAAATGAACATTTAAATCAAAGGTTTTCGACATCTGATGATTTCTACATATAGACAATCACCGTAAATAATAGTTTACAATAGTAATTTCGTTAACAATGCAGTCAAAATAAGATACATGGTGATGATTTGGTGAATGCAACGTTTCCTTGATAAATATGCCATGTAAGACTCCATGCACATAGCTTGTCTAACATATAAGCAAACAGCGGAAGACTTCTAGGGAACCTGAGAATAAACATGCTAACAAGTGTCAATACAAAGGTTGGTGAGTTCATAGTTTTAGTGTTTCGCATAATCTGTATATAAAGGTGGATCACAAGATTTCAGTTGTTTCATCCGAAACGTTTATCAAAATATTCTACGAAATTGAGCACCCTGGTAACTAAACTTAACGTATATATAATTTATACCCTTTGTATAATCATCTTAATAATACACGCAAACCAACGTGTACGCTTCTCAAATAGCATACGTCCGTTAAAAGGCTAGTGCTCTAGCTCAGACGGGGATATCAAGCCCTATGGATCCATATATTACTACTCGCGCCCACCAGTTCTTATAACCGGCAGTTACTAGTTACCAAAGCTAAGGAATTTTCGGTTCAAACTCGGTGTAGAATTTAGTATGTACTTGTATCCATTGCGTTTAAAATAAAGTGCATGTATTCTCAGCCCAAAACTATAGATTGCAAAAGCAATTAAAAGGGAGCAAATGAAACTCACCTTAGCAGCACATAAGGTCATTCATCAAAAAGTGACCGTAACTCTGAATGCAAGATTAACCATAGATCTCAACCTAGAGAACAAATATTGGTCAATACATGTCTAATAAACTAGGTTGGGTTATAGTGTATCACAATCCTAATGCTCGAGATCGACATACAAAAGTTATCAAAAGTCATTTCAAAAAGTTAATTTTGACAATTGTTCAACAAAACGAGACGTGCCTTATATAAGGATTCATTTACTTGGCTAGTAGTATTTTATCAATCTCATAAACAGGTTGTTTAAATATTAATTGCAGATTCAAAAGCAATTCCAATTAATGTCAATTATAATTCAGTTGACCATATCTTTTGATTCGTTCATCGAAATTACGAGATTTCTAAATGAAAAGTTATTGATTTTTCGCCAGGTTTCCGAAAACATGTATATCATATACCTTTTACCAGTAATATATGTATTTAATTCATGATTCATTATAAACTGTTTAACGATGAAATTTAGCATACAAGCATGTATAAATATATACTCGAGCACTAGACATGTATACACTATTAATATATAAAAGATAAGATATGAATGCTCACGTATCAATATTGAGATTCAATATTGCAGGAAAGTACGTAGACGCAACAGAGTTGATAAATACTAGGTTTGACTTGCGAACAATACCCATGAACATTACCCATAACCTCCATAGCTATAACCCATAATTTCCTTAGTTCTATCCCGTTTGAAACTTGTTTTGAAAGTGACACGCTCATGACCTCGTCGTAATATTTTATGTATAATATTACTAAAAATATTAAGATTAATAATAATAATAATCTTGATAATATAATAATAATAATAGTAATAATAATAATAATAATAATAATAATAATAATAATAATAATAATAATAATAAATACTTAGGAGTAATATGTGTAAAAAAACATGCGCAAGCAACCTGATATTTATAGCCATAATTCCTGATTCTGATGCCCATTCGATCGCATGGGTTTTATGCCTATTTCTCATGCGATCGCATGGCCGTCAGATCCAGCTCACATATTTTTTGTTTTCTTGTTTGTCGACATAATTAAATATAATATATATAATATATATAATTTAAATAATTAATTATATATTATATAGTTGACTTGAAATTTTTGTTCCGATGACTCGTACGTTGTCACTCGACTTATGTCCCGGTTCTGGTTTCTCGAACGCATTTTCGTACGCTTAGAAAACTCGCAATTTACGTTTTGTGACTCGTACTTTTGTCAAAATATAGTCTTAAATTATCAATAAACTATATCATTCAAAGTGTATCTTAAACTTTCGAGTGTTTTGGTCATTTACTTCTATAAATCATTGTCTCACTATTTGTTAATATATATATATATATGTATATATATATATATATATATATATATATATATATATATATATATATATATATATATATATATAATAACAAATCGTTTTATGACCAAGTTAATATATATTTTCAACATTCATAAACACGTTTTAAATATACGTCGTAAGTTATTCATACAATTAATATTCTAACTTATCATATATATTCAAATAAATATTTAAACCAATAAGTTTAATGTAGGGTATCAACAAAAATTAATATATTGTTACGTTTTCAAGTTATAGTATATATATATATATGTATCTATATACATATAATTGTTCGCGAATCATCGAGAACAACCGAAAGGTATTTGAATATATGAAAATAGTTCAAAAATTTTGAGATTTAGTTTTACAGACTTTGTTTATCGTGTCGAAAATGTTACTCATACAAAGATTAAGTTTAAATTTGGTCAGAAATTTTCAGGTCATCACAGTACCTACCCGTTAAAGAAATTTCGTCCCGAAATTTGAGTGAGGTCGTCATGACTAACAATAAAAATGTTTTCATGCCGTATATGTGTTGATAAATAGAGTTTTATCACCGTTGAATAATATGGATAAAACAATCCGATTATTCGAAGCGTATGAGAGAAGTTATCGTAAAAGAGTGAAATGGAGAATAGAGATTCGTCTTAACTCTTGACATATTAACGATTGATTTTCATAATTTAAGGAATAGAAAATCTTCATAATCTAAATAAGATTTGATTCTTCGAAATTTAAGGAAATTAAGATTTCTTTTGATTAAATGCGTAATTTGCCTCGATTGCTATGTTTGATATTTCGCTATAAATTGGCCTCTTCTGTTTCATTATTTTCATCACTCTTACATCTTCTTCCTCATTTTCTATTTTCAAAAGATTGTAAAAATGCTTCATCCAGTTCTGATTCTTGATATACTCATAACTTTCATATCTGTCATTCTTCTTTTTCATCTACCACCGGAGGAAGTTATTTTCTTCTACCATTACCTTGGGGTTATAGTGTTTTTCATTCTTCCGTGTCTTTATATTGCTATACGCATTGATATACACGGTTTGTAATTTCTGGGTGGTTGTTGGGTTTTATATCTTCCCTTATATTTTGATGTCTCTGCTTCTGTCTTTCCATAATCAATGACATCTACAGTTAATACTCTCTCCAATTTACTGTGATTTATATATACTCCCATTGATATTTTGAAGCTTCATGCTTTTGTTTTATCTTCCCGACTTTAAATCAAGCAAATAATGGTCCAGAATTCGTAGGTATGAATTTCAGAATGAACATAATTAATGTTCTAAAAAAAACAGTAACAGCACAATCTGACTTGTCAAATTACTAGAATACCTCGAAAAAGACCGAATCATTAAGAAAATATTTTCTTGATAGTTTAGAGGTTAAATAGAATGAAAGAGTTATGTAACATGGTTTATAATGAGGGTATGATCTGTGAACCTTTATCACGTTCCATTAGAAACTCAGTATGACTTACTGTAATATAATCACGTTGATCAAGTGTCATTATATTATACTAACTCATGCTTCAGTTTCCAACACCACTTCAAAAATATTCATATTTTAAACTCGAAGGTTTCAGAATTTAGAAACAAAAATAGTTTTTTTATGATGTTACACAGATATCGTAAGGAGAAAATTGATTTCCGATGAGAATGATTATGGAATTATCTCCAGAAATATGGAGGATATTTATAATGAAAGATACGATGATATCTTAGAATTTCTAATATCAGAGGATGATGAAGAATATTGTCCGCAAAGGTTTAGATTCGGAAGAAAGGTATTCGTTAATGGCTTCAGCAGATACTGAATAATTTGGATTCTTTGAAGGCAGGTTTAGTCTTTGTGATTTATCCACAGCCTCCTTCATACTTTGCTCAATCCGTTTTCCAGTTCCAAACCTTCTCCTTTTCTGAGCTTTGCCAACACACTATTCTTTATCATCAAACTTTTGGCTGTTAAGGTCGTTTACAGTTTTTGCTGCTTCATCAGCATTCAAAGTTATCATAACCGAATCGTTGGTTATCAATCCGAGGTGTTTTCAAAAGTTTGAAGGGTTTGCATGAAGATTGTAATTGTCAAGATACATATGATGTTCTAGAATTTTGAACGATACAAATTTTTTTTTTCTTTTTTTTTTCTGGGTTTATGAATAGAAGTGATGTTCTAGCACAGTTTTGAAGTCAAAATATAGCATTTGAAAGATGTAAGAATCTAAGAGTGATGTTTTCTGTTAAATCTTGGCTTGGATTCCGATTTTTCAAAATCAGAATATGTAATTGAATTTGTATGGAAACGATTGTATATCGCTGTGAGCATAGTTAATAATTTTTTAATCAAAGTTGAAGAATGTACAGTATAACATATTAATTGTGAACTTATATATTTCCCGAGTATTACCTACCCGTTAAAGATTTCACAATTAATACTTTGTACAAAAGAATTTTTTTATTACCGTCTTTATGAAAATATATGTATGTATATTTTCTTCAGATGTAATACAGATTTGATGAGTTAATATCATATTAAGCTCATTTGATTTTTGAATTGAATGAATAATCTCTAAAACATTAAGGATTACATAATCTTCACGGAGTATTTCACTAATGAAATCAATACTTCATTATTTATTCTTATTCCTCGGTGAAGGATGTTGATGCTCGTGGAATTCTTATGAACTTCATAAGATATAAATAATGTTTTTTAGAAAGTTTTGAGTACATCGAAGATAAAAGTGTAAAATCAAACATGTAATTGATTAATACACTAAGTTCATTATGAAATGGAATTCATTGAGTTGAAACAGATATTTGTAGTTAACGATGGTTAAGTTGTTAACGAAGGATGTACATCATAGCATATTAGTAATATGAATTAACCGAGTAGTATCTACCCCTTAAAATTCACACGTAATAGCTCAGTACGAAAAGATTCATGATGGTTTTAAAATTTATATATATAAGATATACATATAAATTCTTTAGATGAATTGAGTTATTACTTCATAACTCATTGATACAATATACTCGTTGTTGACTCGTAATGATGTCCACGGTGCTTTCTTGAACTGACGGAACTTGTGATGTTAGAGTTGCTGCTGATTCTGACGATGTTGACAGCACTGACTGTGCTGGTGAGGCTATGGGTACTGTTGATGCTGTTGGTAAAACAAGTCTAGCTTGTATCTTACACCATTCGGATAAGGGTTTCTATTCTATCTGATTTAGGGTTAAGTCTAGAATAGATAATCTCTAAACTTTAGAAATTACATAATCGCCGTAGAATGTTTCTCCGATGAAGTTATGAATCCATACTTCATCGTTTGTCGTTGCTGGTACTTCTTGGTACCTATGGTGCGTATGATGTTGATATTCGAGGTACAAATTGTGATGTTGAGGTGTGTGATGCGGATGTGGTTGTTGGTGGTGGTAATGATCCTGTTGGTGTGGATGATGGTGGTACCGATTATGCTGCGGGTGCTGCTGCTCGTAACCCTTGCACCATATTCTCCAAAGCCACTACCCGAGCACGAAGCTCGTTGACTTCTTCTATTATACCGGGATGATCGGTGGTTCGGACGATCGGATAAATAAGATTTATAATATGGGATAGTATATAATCATGATGAGATACTCTGGAAATGAGAGAGAAAATAGTATTACGAATAGGTTCGCCGGTAAGTGCTTCAGGTTCTTCGCCAAGAGGTGAATGTGGTGGATGGAAGGGATCACCTTCTTCTTGTCTCCAATGATTAAGTAGGCTACGAACCTATCCCCAATTCATCCAGAATAGGTGATGGCTGATTGGTTGATCCATTCCGGTTACACTTTCTTCAGAGTTCAGGTGAATATCCATATCGGAATAGCTGTCGGAATTTAAGGAATTTGAACTAGATACGGGATCCATATTGTATAATTAGAGAGATAATTTTTGATATGAAATAAATTATAGAATTTGATTGGTACTCTTCAATACATAATTTACATATGTATATATAATACCAAAATCCCGTAAATTACGGAGAAATTTTCGGAAGATGGCAGTCAAAGTTTACTGTAATAGATATGCCAAGATATGAATTTTGTCTATACACTATCTATGCAATCAATGCAATAAGACGCGTTTAGAGTTAAGATGATAGACAGGTAATTTCTGACAAGAAATGATAAGCAAAACTTTTGACATGCAGACACAGTCGAAGTCCAGACTTACTAATGCATCCTAAAAACTATCAGTTAGACACACTTATGCAAGACCTGGTTCACTAGGACCAACGCTCTGATACCAACTGTGACGATCGTTCCAAATCCATATGGACGAACACGTCATTCATCGATTTCATTACGAGGTATTTGACCTCTATATGATACGTTTTGTAAACATTGCATTCTTTTGAAAAGGCACACCATAAATGAATATTTAAATCAAAGGTTTTCGACATCTGATGATTTCTACATATAGACAATCACCGTAAATAATAGTTTACAATAGTAATTTCGTTGACAATGCAGTCAAAATAAGATACATGGTGATGATTTGGTGAATGCAACGTTTTCTTGATAAATATGCCATGTAAGACTCCATGCACATAGCTTATCTAGCATATAAGCAAACAGCGGAAGACTTCTAGGGAACCTGAGAATAAACATGCTAACAAATGTCAACACAAAGGTTGGTGAGTTCATAGTTTTAGTGTTTCGCATAATCTGTATATAAAGTTGGATCACAAGATTTCAGTTGTTTCATCCGAAACGTTTATCAAAATATTCTACGAAATTGAGCACCCTGGTAACTAAACTTAACGTATATATAATTTATACCCTTTGTATAATCATCTTAATAATATACGCAAACCAACGTGTACGCTTCTCAAATAGCATACGTCCGTTAAAAGGCTAGTGCTCTAGCTCAGACGGGGATATCAAGCCCTATGGATCCATATACTACTACTCGCGCCCACCAGTTCTTATAACCGGCAGTTACTAGCTACCAAAGCTAAGGGATTTTCGGTTCAAACTCGGTGTAGAATTTAGTATGTATGTACCCATTGCGTTTAAAATAAAGTGCATGTATTCTCAGCCCAAAAATATAGATTGCAAAAGCAATTAAAAGGGGAGCAAATGAAACTCACCTTAGCAGCACATAAGGTCATTCATCAAAAAGTGACCGTAACTCGGAATGCAAGATTAACCATAGATCTCAACCTAGAGAACATATGTTGGTCAATACATGTCTAATAAACTAGGTTGGGTTATAGTGTATCACAATCCTAATGCTCGAGATCGACATACAAAAGTTATCAAAAGTCATTTCAAAAAGTTAATTTTGACAATTGTTCAACAAAACGAGACGTGCCTTATATAAGGATTCATTTACTTGGCTAGTAGTATTTTATCAATCTCATAAACAGGTTGTTTAAATATTAATTGCAGATTCAAAAACAATTCCAATTAACGTCAATTATAATTCAGTTGACCATATCTTTTGATTCGTTCATCGAAATTACGCGATTTCTAAATGAAAAGTTATTGATTTTTCGCCAGCTTTCCGAAAACATGTATATCATATACCTTTTACCAGTAATATATGTATTTAATTTGTGATTCATTATAAACTGTTTAACGACGAAATTTAGCATACAAGCATATATATAAATATATACTCGAGCACTAGACATGTATACACTATTAATATATAAAAGATAAGATATGAATGCTCACGTATCAATATTGAGATTCAATATTGCAGGAAAGTAAGTAGACGCAACAGAGATGATAAATACTAGGTTTGACTTGCGAACAATACCCATGAACATTACCCATAACCTCCATAGCTATAACCCATAATTTCCTTAGTTCTATCCCGTTTGAAGCTTGTTTTGAAAGTGACACGCTCATGACCTCGTCGTAATATTTTATGTATAATATTACTAAAAATATTAAGATTAATAATAATAATAATAATCTTAATAATAATAATAATATAATATAATAATAATAATAATAATAATAATAATAATAATAATAATAATAATAATAATAAATAAATAAATACTTAGGAGTAATATGTGTAAAAAAACATGCGCAAGAAACCTGATATTTATAGCCATAATTCCTGATTCTGATGCCCATGCGATCGCATGGGTTTTATGCCTATTTCTCATGCGATCGCATGGCCGTCAGATCCAGCTCACATATTTTTTGTTTTCTTGTTTGTCGACATAATTAAATATAATATATATAATATATATAATTTAAATAATTAATTATATATTATATTAAATTCATGAGCATAGTTGACTTAAAATTTTCGTTCCGATGACTCGTACGTTGTCACTCGACTTATGTCCCGGTTCCGGTTTCTCGAACGCATTTTCGTACGCTTAGAAAACTCGCAATTTACGTTTTGTGACTCGTACTTTTGTCAAAATATAGTCTTAAACTATCAATAAACTATATCATTCAAAGTGTATCTTAAACTTTCGAGTGTTTTGGTCATTTACTTCTATAAATCATTGTCTCGCTATTTGTTAATATATATATATATATATATATATATATATATATATATATATATATATATATATATATATATATATATATAATAACAAATCATTTTATGACCAAGTTAATATATATTTTCAACATTCATAAACACGTTTTAAATATACGTCGTAAGTTATTCATACAATTAATATTCCAACTTATCATATATATTCAAATAAATATTTAAACCAATAAGTTTAATGTACGGTATCAAAAAAATTAATACATTGTTACGTTTTCAAGTTATAGTATATATATATGTATCTATATACATATAATTGTTTGCGAATCATCGAGAACAATCGAAAGGTATTTGAATATATAAAAATAGTTCAAAAATTTTGAGATTCAGTTTTACAGACTTTGTTTATCGTGTCGAAAATGTTACTCATACAAAGATTAAGTTTAAATTTGGTCAGAAATTTTCGGGTCATCACAGAGATCGAAAGTAACAAGGTGATTTAGATGATTTTTTGTTTTTGTTAATTTCTGTTTTTCTTCCCTGACTTGTAGTAGTATTCTTATATAATGTGATTGTATTGACAGCTTATTCGAGCAGACCAAAAACAAAAGAAGTAAAGATAGAAAATGACTCATAACAAATTCTTGTTATTTTGTGAATTGAGATCGAATATTTACAGACAGAGTACAAGATTGTGAGCAGGAGATGAAGAAATCTTTAAAAAGAACGATTGTGATTGCTAACAGACTTTGGATACATCTTTGATTGAATTTGATTCTAAAACAGGATTAGAGACATGAAACAAAAGAGTGATCGTGATGTGCAACTGATTTTTGTTTGATCCTGTGATTGAATCGTGACTGGTACTGGATTAAAGACAGAAACAAAATTTCAGTACGATTTGATTGTGATATTACACAAAATACGAAATTTTTCTATATATATATATATATATATATATATATATATATATATATATATATATATATATATGTATATGTATATAACTGTATTTATTTATATAGCTGTATATATATATATATATATATATATATATATATATATATATATATATATATATATATATGTGTGTGTGTGTAATTTATATTAATGAATAATACTGATTCATATATTGTATCTGTATATATCAGTATATATATAAATCTGTTTTTATATGTCAGTATATATATCTTTATTTACATTTTATAATTAATCTCATTAATTAATAAATATAACTATAATAATAATACTCTTAGTATTATAAATAATAATAATTTTTTTAATAATATAATAGTAATAATAATTAATGATAATGATAAATATAACTATAAAATTTATAACAATAATATTAATAATAATAATAATAATAATAATAATAATAATATTAATTATAATATTAATTATAATAATACTAATATTAATAATAATAATACTATGACAATTTATATATATCAATTTCATATTCATATACTGTATATTGAAAATAATAATATTAATTATACGGATTTTAATATTAATATCACTATTGATAATAATATTGATAGTAATGATAATTATATTCAAACTTGTAACTAGATTTAATATATTACAATTTATTACTATTTACCAATTATACAATATATTGACTCTTTAATATTTATTTATATATATATATATATATATATATATATATATATATATATATATATATATATATATATATATATATATATATATATAATATTACAAATTATAATTTCAATTACCATGTATATATATATATATACACACATATCTATTTACAATTAATTGTTCGTGAATTGTCGAGAGCAGTCGAATGTCAAATGATTTCATGAAAACAGTTCAAAATTTTTGAGACTCAACATTGCAGACTTTGCTTATCGTGTCGAAATCATATAAAGATTAACTTTAAATTTGGTCGAAAATTTTCAGGTTGTCACACAAATAATCCCCTTGCTTTTCTCTTTTATCCTCTTTCATCCCTGCGATTCAAATGCTGCAATAGTCATCCTTAATGCCATAAATCTTTCCCATTTTTGCCCCTCCCTAAATTGTTGTTAAATTTGCCGTTAGTTTTCGTAAGGGAGAGTTACGTAGGTGGGCCCTGTGGTTTTTACTAAATTTCACACTGCTTGCCCCTCCCTAAATTGTTGTTAAATTTGCCGTTAGTTTTCGTAAGGGAGAGTTACGTAGGTGGGCCCTGTGGTTTTTACTAAATTTCACACTGCATCCTTGTCCCAAAAACATAAAAACATGAGTTCTAAGATTATGAAAAATCATTCAAAACTAAAACTCCAAACTTCAGTTCAATAAAAAAGAGCCTTTCCTTCATCTTCAATGTCGCAAACTCCATCCATGTTAGGCGTCGGTTTCCGATAACTGGTGGTTCTCACCACCAACAACCGCCATTAGTTCACACCACCACCAATACCGCCGCCGTTCGCTATCCCACCATCAGCTACCACCAACGGAACCATTACCGATTCAGATCTGAAATCAATTCAATGATGGTGTTCAAATCTAAAATCGGTTCAATGAAATGAAATAAATGCAAGTGGGTCTTTATGTTCTGCAATTGTTAAACAAATATACTAACCAATCATATCGCTGTAATATAAATGGAGATGACGGCGATAGGTGGTTTCTTAACTCGATTCCGATCGAAAATGGTGGTCTCGATTCCGGCTGACATCGATCTCAGTCCTAAATGAAAACGGTGATGAAGTAGTGGTGGTAATCGGTCAGCTGTGTGAAATTTAATGCTCCCTTGGATTGTTTCTGCAGAGAACATGAATGATGGTGAAAGCTTCTTTTCATTATTAGGTTTGTTAAATAGGGTTTTTAGTGTTTATGTATAACTGTTTTTAATTTGTTTTGTTTTTTTTTTAGGTTTTAATATAGGGTTGGTTTAATTCAGACTTGAATTTAGATTTAGGGTGAGTTTGATAAAACTGAATGATTTAGTGCTGAATGGTTCAGAATCTGAATGATTCAAAGCCTCTGAATCTGAATGAAAATAAGCTGTTTGATAATCATTTAGAATGAACGATATAAACTGAGTAAAATTACCTTATCAAAGTGTAACATGAATAAAATATTCAATATAGTTGTTAGTTAAGTGTTCAAGATAGGATTTGAGGAGAGAATTACAGAAAATTTAGGCTCTTAATGGTTAAGAGAGTGTTTCATCTCTGAATGGTTCAGCACTGAATTCTGAACCATTCAGCACCATATGTCATTCAGAGGTCAGAAACAAACGCACTGAATGCTGAATGGTTCAGCATTGAGCACTGAACCATTCCATTAAGAGGCAAACAAACGCACCCTTAGTTTCTTTTAGGGCATGTTTACTTTATTTTCTATTAAGTCACATATGGATATAGATGACAATATGAATAATGAATGGGTATATGCAGTAAGAGAATAATGAAAATTTTTGTTTACTTTTCGTGCTGATTGAATTGACTGAATTGTGTCAATTACTTTTTTAACCTTAAGGATGAATAACCTGCAAACTAGCTAAAAAGCTTGCGTTCGTTTAAAATTGCTAATTTGTTATTCGTAAATGTGATGACCTGTCCTTATCCCCCCTGGACGAAATCAACAACATCTGGTTCCATTGCGATGATCGACTCCAAGTAATGTTCTTAACACGAGCAAATGCACAGCGGAAGACTTAATTGGTACCTGAGAATAACATGCTTTAAAATGTCAACATAAAGTTGGTGAGATATATAGGTTTGATGCTAGCAGCGTTATAACTATGGACCACAAGATTTCATATGTAAACATTTTAATAAAAATATTCTAAGTGGTTGAGCACTTGGTAACCATACTTAACATTTAATCACGTCGCATATTCCCTTTATCATGAAATCTTACTACACCGTACCAAGTGTAGTCACGAAACGAAGTACTGTGCAACCGTTGAATACTGGTCGTCCAGTCCGGTTGGGGTTGTCAGGCCCGATAGATCTATCAACAGGATTCGCGTTTACAATACCGCTGTAAATAATAGTTACCAAGCTACAGGGAAGTATGCCAGTGGTACAACTCAACGTAGAATATATTTTTCAGTTACTTGTGTCCATAACGTAAAACATAAAATGCATGTATTCTCATCTCGAAATATTTAAAGTTCAAAAAGGGACTATATACTCACCTAATGTATTTTGTAGTAAAAATACATATAACATCATTGATCAATTATAAGGTTGGCCTCGAATTCACGAACCTATATCATTTGTACGTATATATATTAATACATATAATATCTTTTAAACAAGTTCATATATTAATATTTATTAATAAATAACTTAGTTACATCTAATTAGATAAATAATTAAAGTTTATATACTATATTCATATTGAAATGGTTTAATTAATATATATAATGTATCAAAGTTTATATATATATATATATATATATATATATAATTATATTAAGGTATTTTCATATAATATGTGTAACTTAAATAATACTAATATTTTGTTTGAACATATTAGTATGTAATATGATATATGTATATACTAAATATAGTTTTATCAAAACATTATTTGTTTGTTAATATTATAATATTAATGTTAGTAGTAATAAAATTTAATAATATTTCTAATAATAATAATGAGTTTAATGATAATTTTAATAATAATAATAATTATTTTATTACTAATAATAATTTTAATAAAAATAACAATAAAATATTAGTTTTAATAGAAATTGGTATTCCTTATAATTTAAACTAGTATGATCGTAGTAATTATAATATTAATAATAATTCTAATATTAATAATAATAATTATTATAATTATAATAACAATAATAATAAAAATAATAATATTTTCTACCTCTCAAAATAGGCTGAAAAAGAAAAGATGTCACCAGCGGGAATCGAACCCGAGACCTCTCGTATACGGTAAACACGCCTAGACCAGCTGAGCTATTGCTCTTTTTCTGATTTTAACCACGATTAAATCTATTTAACCTATAGCTTGTGTTAACTTCTTCTTCCTCATCTTTCATGTCATCCATGGGTCCCGTTTAATCAATCAGAGACACAAACCGTTTGCTTTTTAACAGATTATGTGAATTTAACTCGTAAACGATTTGTAAGTTTAGTTACAAATTTATTAAACGCAAAGAAAAAATAAAAAAAAAGAAAAAATTGCAGCAGTTGCTGCTCGTCTTCAACAAAACCCAAAAAAAAATTTAGTTAAGATTTATCTCGTTTTAGGTTTTGATATCTATACGAAAGAGATTATAAATCATCCATGGAAACGTTTAAAATTATTAATTGAACTCGAATCACTACCTATAACTCAAATTCAACCGAAGAACAATCGCTTGATTTTTGTTTCACAAATTTTGATTTTACAAATTCGAACTTAATCAATGAAATTGACATTTAAAAACTTGCAGATAGATTTAATAGATGATTCCTGACCTAATAGCATTTTTAGATTTTGCTATCTGGTTCGGTTTTGGAATTATGGAAAACGAATGGAACGTACAGAGGACCTAGTGTTCTTCAATATTTTTCTGTGTTAATTCAATCACAAATGTATAAGTCAATATATAATAGGCGAATTTTTGTCTGGTATCGTTTGTTGTATAGCCAGAATATGTCGACACACTTATTCTATCAGGTACGAATATAAATTGAAAATAAAACAGAAATTGATGAATAACAGAAATTGGAAGTATTGTGGTGGATTTTGTTTCTGTATCAGATTCGTGGAGACAGGATAAATCAGCTACAGCTTTAAAAAAAATGAAATAGAATAACTGATTCCTCAATGTAAATCGCATTATTTAGATATATATATATACGTTATATATATTCTATGTATATATATATTAGTCTTTTATATTTTATATGTTTATATGTATATTTATCTATATTTGCTTAAATTGTTTGTATAAATCCGTATACATATATATCATACTTCTTACTTTTGATATCCAATTAATATAATTTTATTAGTAATATCAATATAAAAAAAAAATACAAATAATAATATTATTAATGATAATATTAATAATCCTAATTATTTTGTTATTAGTAATGATAATAATAATAATATTAATAATAATATTCATATATATCTATTTAATATAATGGTATTAAATACTAATGTTGATACTAATATCGAGTGTGACAACAATATTACATTAGTAACTATATATATATATATATTTTTTAATTTAATTTAATACATTAATATTATTTATTATTAATTATGTAATATTATACAATATCATATACTTATCTTTATATATATATTTATATCTACATATGTAATTACAAATTTATTTACAACTAGTTGTTCGTGAATCGCCAGGCTTGGTCAAAAGAATAACTAATCATCCAAATACAAATTTCAGACCTTCTAGACTCAACATTAGGGTTTTTGCTTATCGTGTCGGAAACATATAGAGATTAGGATTTAAATTTGATCGGAAATTTCCGGGTCGTTACAGTACCCACTTGTTAAAGAAATTTCGTCCCCGAAATTTGATAGAGGTTGTCATGAATAACAATAAGAATATTTTCATGATGAATATGGGGTAATAATGGAGTTTTATTATATTTGAGAAATATAGATAAAACGATTCGATCATGTGAAGCGTACGAGTGAAGCTGTCACAAGAGATTGAGATAGAGATTTAACTTTTGACGTAGTCACAGTGAATTTACAGAATTTAAGGGATTTAAAAAGGAAATCTTGGAAATCTAAAAGATTTGATTATTCGTCGAATAAGGAAATTGTAATCTTCTTTGATTTAATGTACCAATCTGTTTCGATTTCTACGTCGGTTATATCACTATAAATCCACCTCCTTCCCGTCCTCAAGCCAAGCGAGTAATGGTTCGGAATTCGTAGGTATAAGATTTGGAATGAACATAGCTATTGTTCTCAGAAAGGAATGGTAATGGCACGATTTTGATTTGTCAAATTACCAGAATATCCAGGAAAATAGAACTATCAAGATGATTTGTTCTTAATACATTTCGGAATTGGATAGAATGTAAGAGCCGTGTAACATGGCACATGATGACGGTACTGTGAATCATCACATTCCATTAGAAACTTAACATGACTCACTGTAATATAATGAAGTTGATCAAGTTTCATTATATTATACTAATTCATGCATCAGTTCCCAACACTACTTCAAAACATTCATATTTAAACTCGAAGATTTTAGAACTTAGAAACTAACACAGTTTCTTTTATGATGTGATACAGATAGCGTGAGAAGATAGATGATTTCCGATAAGAATAGTTATAAAAATATCTTCAGAAACATTGAGGATATTTATAATGAAAGATATGATAATATCTTGGAACTTCTAATGCCGAAGGATGATGATGAAGAATAGTGTCAGCAAAGGTTTTAGAGTAAGGAGTAGGGTATGTACTACGGATTTCAGCAGGCACTGAATCTTTTAAATTCTTTGAAGTCAAACTTATTCTTTGTGATTTGTCCACGACTTTTGATAATGCTAAAAACGAACATATATTTCATAGCATTATTCCTCAAGAAAGACAAGCTTTTAGTTGCAATTGTTCTATTTACAAGTGATATTCGTTTAAAGAATAAAAGGTGAAGACAAAAGACAGATTCGACGAATTGAAGACGCAAACGACCAAAAAGCTCAAAAGTACAAAAGACAATCAAAAAGGTTCCAATTATTGATAAGAAACGTCTCGAAATCACAAGAGTACAAGATTCAAAACGCAAAGTACAAGATATTAAATTGTACGCGAGGACGTTCGAAAATCCGGAACCGGGACTAGAGTCAACTCTTAACGCTCGACGCAACGGACTAAAAATTACAAGTTAACTATGTATATAAATATAATATAATATATAATTAATTATATTAATTATATATATATTATATATATATATTAAAAACCGTCGGCAGCAAGAAACTCCAAGGGTGTGAGCTGTAAATATCTCTCCGCGACTCGCGGAGTTTTAAGGCCATTTTGCCGCGAGTCGCGGAGCCCCAATTTTCAAGTCTGGCTATAAAGCCAACCGAATTCTGATCAAATTTAATCATCTTTTTCTCTTCCTCTTCATACGTAAATATATTTATATTTATAATTTATATTTTAATTTTAATTATAATTCTAATAATAAGGGTATGTTAGCGAATGTTGTAAGGGTGTAAGTCGAAATTCTGTCCGTGTAACGCTACGCTATTTTTAATCATTGTAAGTTATGTTCAACCTTTTTATATTAATGTCTCGTAGCTAAGCAATTATTATGCTTGTTTAAAACGAAGTAATCATGATGTTGGGCTAATTACTAAAATTGGGTAATTGGGCTTTGTACCATAATTAGGGTTTGGATAAAAGAACGACACTTGTGGAAACTAGACTATGGGCTATTAATGGGCTTTATATTTGTTTAACTAAATGAAAGTTTGTTAATGTTAATATAAAGATTTACAATTGGGCGTCCTTATAAATTACCATATACACTCGATCGGACACGATGGGCGGGGTATTTATATGTACGAATAATCGTTCATTTAACCGGACACGGGAATGGATTAATAGCCACTAGAATAATTAAAACAGGGGTGAAATTACATTCAAGGGTAATTGGTGTAATTGTTAACAAAGTAGTAAAACCTTGGTTTACACGCAGTCGATAACCTGGTGTATTCATTAAACAAAGTATTAAAACCTTGTTACAATTCGAATCCCCAATTAGTTGGAATATTTATCTTCGGGTATAATAATAATTTGACAAGGACACTTGCAATTTATATTTATGACTGATGGACTGTTATGGACAAAAACCAGACGGACATATTGAATAATCCAGGACAAAGGACAATTAACCCATGGGCATAAAACTAAAATCAACACGTCAAACATCATGATTACGGAAGTTTAAATAAGCATAATTCTTTTATTTCATATTTTATTTCCTTTATTTTATATTTAATTGCACTTCTAATTATCGCACTTTTATTGTTATTTAATCGCACTTTTAATTATCGTACTTTTAATTATCGCAATTTAATTTTATCGCATTTTTATTATTCGCAATTTCATTATCGTTATTTACTTTACGCTTTAATTTAAAGTCTTGTATTTATTTTATATTTTACATTAGGTTTTAACTGCGACTAAAGTTTTAAAATCGACAAACCGGTCATTAAACGGTAAAAACCCCCCTTTATAATAATAATATTACTTATATATAAATTTGTATTTTTATAAAAGTAAACTAATATAGCGTTGAGCTTTGTTTAAAGATTTCCCTGTGGAACGAACCGGACTTACTAAAAACTACACTACTGTACGATTAGGTACACTGCCTATAAGTGTTGTAGCAAGGTTTAAGTATATCCATTCTATAAATAAATAAATATCTTGTGTAAAATTGTATCGTATTTAATAGTATTTTCCTAGTAAAATTATAAGCTATTTTATATACACCTCGTTCGACATCAAGTATTTTTGGCGCCGCTGCCGGGGAACTATCTTAAAAACCGGAAGCGCAACGCTAATAAAAAAAAAAAAAAAAGATTTTTATCTACTTTTATTAAAATTCGTTTTTGTAAAAATACGTTTTAATTATTGAAAAATATAAAAAAGAAAAACAAAAATATAAGTATTTTTAAGATTTTGTAAATATTTAAGTTTTATAAATTTCTTTATTTCTATTTTAGTTTATAAAAATATAAGTTTTATTTTAAAATCGTTTATTTAAATTAAAAAAACAGAAAACATAAAATAAAAAAAAAAAAAAAATAAAAAAAAACGCGTAAAAAGTAAAACCTGTCAACTGAATTCTGGAACCCCGCGACTTGCGGGGTTTTCTTCTTTATTTGCCGCGACTCGCGGAGGGTTTCTGACAGGCGACAAGGAAGCCCTAATCGAGCATTAATTACGGGATATTATTAATATTAATTATTATTATTACCTAATTTGTATTATTATTATTATTAGTTTTAATTTTAATTTTACTTTTTATTTAATTTAATGTATTTAGTATTAATTAAGTTTTTATTAAATTGTAAAATTAATAGTTTAATAAAATAAATAATATAAAAATAATATTTTTATAAAAATTGTAATTTTTACAACTTTTTGTATATTTTTATATTTTGTACCTTTTTAATCGTTGTAGCGTAATATTTGTATTTTTTAGCTCATAATTAATTTTAAACTTAGTTTTTGCTATAGTTATTTTTAATCCTAGATTTTTAGGCTTTGCCGTAGAATTCCTTAAGTGCTTTTTCTTTAGACTAAGATTTAGGTGCTTTAGAATTTTGCGACGCCTTTTTAAGTTTTAGTTTCTTTTTAAGTTATTTCCATTTGGGATTTAGTTTTTCCTGTAAGCTTTAATATTTTTACACCTTTTACTATGTACCAATTATCATTACAATTAGTAATTTCAATTTGCGATTATAATTTTAAGTTAGTTGTAGTAATAAGGTTAGGTTAGTTAAGTATTTTTAAGTTTTTATAAGTTTCTTTTATTTTTCCGTCATCTTTTATTTTTCAACCATTTTTTCTTTTTCAACCTTTATCGACAAACTCTTTTTCTCTCTTATTTCTCGCTATTCTAGTTTTAGGACTTAGAATTTTTTTTCTACTTCTTATCTAAATTTCTTAAAATTACGAAAATTTATTTTAAGTGGTTAAATTGATAGACATCAAAATTTTCTGGTTCGTAGTAATAGTTGGATTTGTACGTGGACCGGGTTATTGGAGCCAAACAGTCCTCAATTATATTGAGACCAAACGAATCCTGCCCCTCTGCTGCATCTTTTGGCTATTCGAAACGTGGGCAAAATCAGAAAAGTCTATTGATTGGATAACTTATTATAATTTTTCTTTCCTTTTAAAAACTAATAGGATATTCTGTGAATGCACCGAGCAAGACGTTCATCACCTTTTGTACGTTCACCACCTGTAACTCGATCAAGACATCGTTTAACAAATATAACCGCCGTTGATTTTTCTTTAGAATCGTCATCCAGTCGACCAAGTACTTCAGTTCAAATTTCCGATAATCCAGTTTTTGAAACAAACCTCACAATTGAGAATCCAGAGAATATTCAGGAACGGTTCATAGATCCTGAACCACTAAACTTTCCTCCAGAACCACCAATCATTCAAACAGAGATTGTTGAGGAACGAACTATTAAATCAGAATCATCTAGTGATACCGATTCAACAAATTCAATTATGGAGAATCTGGAACCTTTAAGTATGGAAGACCGAATGAGAGCTAAACGCACTGGCCAAGGTCACGCAATTACTCATCCAGACATTAATGCGCCAGATTATGAAATCAAAGGACAAATTCTACACATGGTGACTAATCAATGCCAATTTAGTGGTGCGCCGAAGGAAGATCCAAATGAACATCTACGTACCTTTAATAGGATCTGCACACTATTTAAAATACGAGAAGTGGAGGATGAACAGATATATCTCATGTTATTTCCCTGGACTTTAAAGGGAGAAGCCAAAGATTGGTTGGAATCGTTACCTGAAGGGGCGATCGATACATGGGACGTTTTAATTGATAAATTTCTTAAACAATTCTTTCCTGCATCTAAAGCCGTAAGACTTCAAGCAGAAATTGTTACGTTCACACAGAAGCCAAATGAAACTCTATATGAGGCGTGGACAAGATATGGAAAGTTGTTAAGAGGATGTCCGCAACATGGTTTAGACACCTGTCAAATAGTACAAATATTCTACCGAGGATGCGACATCACTACAAGAAAAGACATAGATATAGCAGCTGGTGGTTCTATTATGAAGAAAACCGAAACTGATGCTTACAAAATTATTGATAATACTGCTTCCCACTCACATGAGTGGCATCAAGAAAAAGATATCATTAGATCATCTAAAGCAGCTAGAGCCGATTCTAGCCATGACTTAGATTCCATTTCCGCAAAGATAGATGCTTTCGAGAGACGAATGGAAAAGATGACTAAGGATATTCACTCAATACGAATTAGTTGTGAGCAGTGTGGAGGACCACATTTGACAAAAGATTGTCTAAGTATTGAATTAACAATGGAACAAAGAGAGAATATTTCATACATAAACCAAAGGCCTGGAAATAATTATCAGAATAATTATCAACCGCCAAGACCGATTTACAATCAAAACCAGAATTATAACCGAAATATTCCTTACAACAACCAACAAGGTCCTAGCAATCAACAAGTATCCAATAATACTTATAATCAGCAAAGACCGAATTTTCAAAACAAACCACCACAACAAACCGATGATAAAAAGCCAAATTTAGAAGATATGATGACGAAGCTAGTTGAAACTCAAACGCAGTTTTTCACATCTCAAAAACAAACCAATGAACAAAATGCTCAAGCATTTAGAAATCAACAAGCTTCTATTCAAAATCTGGAACAAGAAGTAAGTAACCTAGCAAGGTTAATAGGTGAAAGAAAACCGGGAAGTTTACCTAGTGATACAAATGCTAACCCCCGGAATGAAACAGCTAAAGCTATTACCACAAGAAGTGGTACAACACTTAAACCACCTGAAATACCTGTAACTTCTGATGAAACTATTCCTACTCCACAAGAACCACAACCTGATCAGGATAAGGAAAAAGAACCGGTAGTTGAGAAGGTTAATGAAGATAACACAGTTAAGGATAAACCTTATGTTAAACCATACAAACCACCACTTCCTTACCCGAGTAAAATGAAGAAAGAGAAACTTGAAGCCGAGCAATCCAAATTCTTGGATATGTTTAAACAGATAAATGTAAATCTTCCTTTCATTGATGTGATTTCAGGAATGCCAAGATATGCTAAATTCTTGAAAGATCTGATTACGAATAGAAAGAAAATGGAAGAACTCTCGGCTGTTACTATGAATGCTAATTGTTCAGCAGTGCTGTTGAATAAGATACCAGAAAAACTATCTGATCCAGGAAGTTTCACAATTCCATGTTTTCTGGGTAGTCTTAGTTCAATAGAAGCATTGGCAGACTTAGGTGCTAGTATAAATCTAATGCCGTATTCACTATACGCTAAACTAGACCTTGGAGAATTAAAACCAACCAGAATAAGCATACAACTAGCCGATAGATCAATAAAATATCCTAGAGGGATAATGGAGAACATGCTAGTTAAAGTTGGTACTTTAGTATTTCCAGTAGATTTTGTTGTTTTGGACATGGAAGAAGATTCTCAAGTTCCTCTCATATTAGGAAGACCATTCTTAAACACGGCTAAAGCAATGATAGACGTGTTCGGTAAGAAACTGACCCTAAGTATAGAGGATGAGAGTGTTACCTTTTCAGTTGATAGAGCAATGCAACAACCACAATCTGCAGATGATACATGTTATTATATTCAAACTATAGATGCACATGCAGAATTATTAGAAGAATTTCCAGAATTACAAGGAACAGGAGAATGTTCTTTAGGAGAAAGTAATGAACCAATTGATGAAGCTGAAATGTTAGCTACACTTATAGCTAATGGATATGAACCAACAACAGAAGAAATTCAAATGCTAAAAGAAGAAGACAGATATCGATATAAATCATCGATAGAAGAACCTCCGAAATTAGAGTTAAAGCCACTTCCAAACCATTTGGAATATGCTTATTTACATGGTGAATCTGAATTACCTGTAATAATATCGTCCTCTCTTACTGAAAATGAGAAATCACAACTCATTTCTGTGTTGAAAGCTCATAAACCAGCCATTGCATGGAAGATTCATGATATTAAAGGAATAAGTCCTTCGTATTGCACACATAAAATCCTTATGGAAGAAGGTCATAAAACGTATGTGCAACGCCAACGAAGACTAAATCCTAATATGCAAGATGTAGTTAAGAAAGAGATTATTAAACTGCTAGATGCAGGTTTGATATATCCAATTTCTGATAGTCCATGGGTAAGCCCAGTTCAATGCGTACCTAAGAAGGGTGGCATGACTGTCATTACAAATGAGAAAAATGAGCTTATTCCTACTAGGACTGTAACAGGATGGCGTGTATGTATTGATTATAGAAAATTAAATGACGCCACCAGAAAAGATCACTTTCCCTTACCTTTCATAGATCAAATGTTGGAAAGATTAGCCGGAAATAGTTACTATTGTTTTCTAGATGGATTTTCCGGATATTTTCAAATTCCAATAGCACCCGAGGACCAAGAGAAAACCACATTCACGTGCCCTTATGGTACTTTTGCTTACAAACGCATGCCATTTGGACTTTGTAACGCCCCTGCAACCTTTCAAAGGTGTATGATGGCGATTTTTCACGACATGATAGAAGAATGCATGGAAGTATTCATGGATGACTTTTCAGTCTTCGGTGATACATTTAAATCATGTCTAGTTAATCTGGAACGAATGCTAATTAGATGCGAAAAATCAAATCTAGTACTTAATTGGGAAAAATGCCATTTTATGGTTAAAAAAGGCATCGTTCTTGGACATAAAATTTCAAAAGAAGGAATTGAAGTGGATAGAGCTAAAATAGATGTAATTGCTAAACTTCCACATCCCACCAATGTTAGAGGAGTTAGGAGTTTTCTAGGGCATGCCGGTTTTTACCGACGTTTCATAAAAGATTTTTCTAAAATTGCCACTCCTATGAATAAACTCCTAGAAAAGGATGCGCCATTCATCTTTTCAGATGAGTGTATCAAATCTTTTAATATTCTTAAAGAAAAACTCACTAATGCGCCAATCATGATAACACCAAATTGGAATCTACCATTTGAACTAATGTGCGATGCAAGTGATTTTGCAATGGGAGCCGTTTTAGGACAAAGGATTGAAAAACGATTTCAACCTATATATTATGCTAGTAAGACATTACAAGGAGCACAAACGAACTATACAACTACTGAAAAAGAACTCCTTGCTATTGTCTTTGCTTTTGACAAATTTCGATCATATCTTGTTCTAGCAAAAACGGTGGTCTATACCGACCATTCTGCTCTTAGATACCTATTTTCAAAACAAGATGCTAAACCAAGATTAATCCGTTGGATCTTACTCTTACAAGAGTTTGATATTGAAATCCGAGATAAAAAAGGAGCAGAAAATCTCGCCGCTGATCATCTTTCTCGTCTTGAAAATCCCGAATTAGAAGTTCTGAATGAATCGGCCATACAAGACAACTTTCCTGATGAATATCTATTGAAGATAGATTATAAAGAAATCCCATGGTTTGCAGACTATGCAAACTACTTAGTTTGTGGATTCCTTGAAAAAGGATTATCGTACCAAAGACGAAAGAAATTCTTCAGTGATATAAAACACTATTTCTGGGAAGATCCACATCTGTTTAAAAGTTGTCCCGATGGAATAATACGCCGATGTGTATTTGGAGATGAAGCTATTAAAATTTTAAACCATTGTCACACAGGACCAACAGGAGGGCATTATGGGCCTCAACTAACAGCAAGAAAAGTTTATGAAGCTGGATTCTATTGGCCTACAATTTACAAAGACGCACACCTTCTTTGCAAATCCTGTGATGCATGTCAAAGGGCCGGAAAAATAAGTCAACGTGATGAAATGCCACAAAATGTCATCCAAGTATGTGAAGTATTTGACATTTGGGGTATTGACTTTATGGGTCCATTTCCAAAATCTCATAATAATTTATATATACTCGTAGCCATTGATTATGTATCTAAATGGGCGGAAGCACAAGCTCTCCCAACTAACGATGCACGAGTTGTAGTCAACTTTTTAAAACGTCTTTTTGCAAGGTTTGGAACACCGAAAGCTTTAATAAGTGATCGGGGTACTCATTTTTGTAATAATCAACTTGAAAAAGTTCTTAAAAGATATGGGGTAACTCATAAAATCTCCACCGCATATCATCCACAAACAAGTGGACAAGTTGAAAATACCAACCGAGCTTTAAAACGTATTCTAGAGAAAACCGTAGGATCAAATCCGAAGGAATGGTTCATTAAATTGGAGGATGCACTCTGGGCTTTTAGAACAGCCTACAAAACTCCAATTGGAACCACACCTTTTAGACTTGTTTATGGAAAAGCATGTCATCTTCCAGTAGAAATTGAACACAAAGCATTTTGGGCTTTGAAGACATGTAATCTTGATTTACATGAAGCCGGACGTCTACGATTAAGTCAACTAAACGAATTAGAAGAATTAAGACATGAAGCATACGAAAATTCGTTAATCTATAAAGAAAGAACGAAGAAATGGCATGATAAAAGAATCAGAAATTCAAAAGAATTTAAAGAAGGAGACAGAGTTCTTCTTTTCAATTCACGATTCAAGCTATTTCCTGGAAAATTGAAATCAAGATGGTCTGGACCATTCATAGTCAAAAGAGTTTTCCCATACGGAACGATAGAATTAATAAATTCAAATGGGATTGAATTTAAAGTTAATGGTCACAGAGTTAAACATTACATACAGGGTCCGATGGAAGTCGACAACGAAGTTAATCACAATTTCGACACCACAGCTAACTAAGTGTGGGGAGAATCAAGTCTTTAAAGGATAATATGTATTTCTGTTAGAGTTAGATTGTCTGTTTTCGTGTAGTTCTCGAAAATGGAACACTTATGGTCTTTCCCTAGCAGACCCTAAAGAACTAGTCTTCTCCCCCCATTCTGAATTTTTATTTTTTTAGGTTTTTACGAAATGAAGACTGCCTGTGAACTAAACCATGGTCTAATGCTACACGCTTTGATCACTAAACGTAATAATGACATACTACCGAGCGAAATAGTATCAGTAATCAGAGAAAGAATGGACGGAGTTAGAAAAGGATCCAGATGCGAAGATAATAAGTTACAATTTGGTAAAGAAAAATCAAAATCCGCAGCGAAAAGAAGAGCACGACACCTAGAACGATGTCACAAATGCGGAAAATGGTCACATGGAGGTAAATGTTCAAATAATCAAACCTATTCAAATACCGAATTTGTTACTTTATGCAGAGACGGACCGTTCATATGTTTAGAAGAAAAGACAATGAATGCTCGAGGTTACGCCTATGCAGTCATGGAAAACCAATTAAACCGACTATCTTATGAATATAATAGATCATATAACTAAGAAATCTATTTCACAGGTATGTCTGTACAGTTTTTATTTTTATTTTTATTTTTAACCTTTTGATAATAAACGCTAATTTGTTCGCTAAAAAGTATTAAATTGGTATTAAATAAAATTAGGTTTGGCGACCGAAATTATTGATATCCTTCAAAAATTTATTACATCACTGCGAAATTTAACGTTTATTCTTAAGGTATAAATATCTTTAATCAATCAACCCAAAATATTTCAAAAATTCGTCATGAGTTAAATTAGGTCTTGGAACCGAAATTACTTTACCGAAAAGAGGGGCGCATATTTTTGATAATATTTGATTGATTAAAGTGGGATAAAAAGACAAAAAGATTTTTAATTTTATTTTTACCATGTTTTTAAAATTAATATTTAAATCTTAAATTAATATTGTAAACTTTGTAAAAACAATATATTTAAAATTATAAATATTTGAAAAATTAATATAAGTTTGATATGAATTTATGAATTTTTAAATTAAGTTTGGTGTGAATTTTTAATTTTTGAAATATGAAATTTTAACTTTATGCATTTCAAATTTTAAGTTTGGTGTGATTATTTTTTTATTAATTTTGAATTTTATATTTAAGTTGTGTGAATTTAAAAACAAAAATTTACTTTATCTCATTAAGTTAAGAATATGATTTTTAAAATTCGTCGTAAGTTGAAGACTAGGTCTTTGAACCGAAATTGCTTTACCCGAGGGAGGGACGAGAACTTTTATTATCATTATTTTTAATCTTATTGATTTAAAGTATGCCAAAAACATTGAAAAAACCCAAAAATCTTAGCTTTTAAAACAATCGCTATAAAAAGACAAATTTTAAAATTTTGTCGAAGGACGGACTAGGACATCGATCCGAAACGACCTCGTCCTAAATAACAAGGGAAACAAAATTTTAAAATTAATTTCTTAATTGTTTTATAAGTTAAAAATTATAAAAAAAAAAAAAAAAAAAAAGGGTAAACTCCGCGACTCGCGGAGTTTGCAGTGCAAACCTCCGCGACTCGCGGAGGGACCAAATTACAGAAAAAAAATAAAACAGCTGAAACGATCAGTTCACTCCCACAAACAAAAACACAGAAAAATACTGCGAAAAAGAACCCGAAAAAACCCGAAAATCACCCCCAAAAATCCCAATTTTTAACCGTTAATCACCAAATTTTTTGCTAAAATCATGTTGAGAAGGATGATATCTAAGAACTACTCAAGAAAAACGGTAAATTTCTACACCTAAACACCATTTAATTCGAATTTTAGTGTTCTTGAGCTATTTTTTACCCAATTTGATTTTGATGCTTTTTAGTGTAATTAGACTTAAATTGTTTATGTATTATGCTTGTATAACCTAGATTGATGCTGTTTAACATGATTAGAAGCCTTAAACTTCAAATTTTGAATAATCTAGGGTTTGTGTTCTTGAGCAATTTGGGGCTTTTTGATATAAACAGGTTATGGCCGATTTTTGTCATGAATTGTTGCTAAATTGAGTAGTGTAACATGTCTAGGTAGTTAAATGATCCAAACTTTGAGCCTAAACATGATTTTGAGAATTAAAGTGGACTTTTTCAAGTCCAAAATTCATGAACTTGATTTTTGAAAGATAAAGCCATTTGAGACTTGTTTATTTGCTAGTAATGATTATTTTGACATGTTATTTGAGTTGAATGCTTATGAACTTGGCGAAAATTTTCGTATATGCTTATTTGAAAAAGTGTAGATTTGAGAAAAATGTGAAAATAAGCTTAAGTTTGATATAAATTGATAATGTCATTGTAATTATTTTGATTGATGATTTTGCTGACACTAATGCATATTTGGATGCACAAAATTTGTGTTTGATGTGTTTTGCAGAATGAAAGGGGTGAATCTTCATCCCAAGCCCGCCATGCTCCTGCTGAGAACTTGGAACAACAGGAGGTAGATAACTACTACAAGCAGGATGTACCTCATCCAGTCATGACCTTTTCAGATATGCACTTGGAACAGTTGCACCCGAACCTGCGATTTGACAGACTTTGGATAGATTATCCAAAATATCAACGGGGTTTGCATACTCTTCATTCCAAGGTTGTTGAGGTACCGAGGGTCATAGAATGGGGACCCTTGGAAGCTGTAGAATTGGCCGGGCCAATTAGGGAATTACTGGTACAGAGGTATGGTAATTCTTCTTTTAATGACTGGATATGTTTATTCACCATACGCAGACCTGTATATAAAGTATGGTGTGAAGAGTTGTTATGTAGTATAGAGTTGAATGATCGGGTAGCTAGTTTAACCGATCGTTCTTTTATTAGATTTTTGTTAGGCGGTTCGATGCGCCACATGTCTTTACTGGACATGGCTCAGGCTTTACGTATATATACGCCTGAGGAGTTAGCGTCTGCCGATTGTAGAGGATTGATACTAAACGGTAGAAAGATAGATGAGAATTTTGATACACACGGTGTGTGGAGTCAAATGACAAGCCATCACCGTTTCAAAGGGGGAAACTACTCTTATTTGGATATAGATAGAGCCGAATTAAGAGTAATACATAGGTTTTTAGCTAATTCGATTACACAAAGGGGTAAAAACAAAGAAAAGGTAAATGAACAAGATTTGTTTTACCATATGTGTATTCGAGACCCACACAGCGCTGTAAGTATACCATATTGTGTGGGTTATTATTTATCAGCTATGGTTCGGGGGATGCGTCCACATAGCATAATAGGAGGTGGTATTTTTATTACTTTGATTGGTGAATATCTCGGTGTGGATATAAGTCGGGGGGGATTATTAGTAGAAGAGCCGGAACCCCGCGACACTATAGGTTTAAATGTATACCATGGTGCAAAAGTTTTGAAGCGGCGAAATAACGCCGCAGTACGATACAATGGTAGACATCCACAGGTAGAGAGAAACCAGGAACAAGGTAATGTAGGAGGGGGGAATGAGATGCAAGAAATGCATAGGTTTATAGCTTCTCAGGAATACGAAAATGCTAGACAGAGAGCATTTGAAGATTGGCAAGTTCATCAGAACCAGATCATAGCGCATTGCCAACATATAGGTAGAAACTATATTCCTACACCGAAACCCGTCTTCCCTCCTTGGTCGATAGAGATGCAGCCACCATATCCTACGTATGACCCTGCCGAAGCATTCTATAGCACTTATGGTTATGCGTGGAACCCCTATTGGTACCAATATCATCCTTAGTTTTATTATTATTTTTTTTTTATTTTGTAATTTGTAATTATTGATACATTTAATATTTTTGTTAATATTGTAATCATTTTTATAATTATCTAACTTTTATTCTTAGATTTTAATAATTTTTGAATGTGGGGTAATAAACCAAACTTCAAAAATATGTATATATGTTGCAGTTTATCTTATGTACACAACAGGGTAAAACAACGCATTTTCAAAGACTGGCATTAAGTTCAGCAAAAGCAACTAATTTTGACGACAAGATGCAAAATATATGTGAAATTACAACAAGACGGAATGAATAAATGATGTGCACCATTTATCATTCAGCAAACAAACGCCAATATATTTGGAAACTTTGGTAAAAATTTAATCATTTTCACACAAATCACCCTCAATAATTTAAATTGTTACTGATTTCTTGCAAATGAGGGCATTGCAAGATCTTAAGTGTGGGAAGGGATTAAATTCTTTCGGATTTTAAAATTTTTTTACTTTATACACTTGGTTACCATTAAAAATACTAGTAAAGCAGTAGTTGTATTAGAATCTAGTGCTCTCTGATAAAAAAAGAACAGCCCTAGTCTTATATACTGACTACCCAATTCTAGTAAAATTTTTCAATTAAATGAATTCAAATCATGTTTATACATATTTATGAACGATAAAACTAGGTTTTAACACCGAAATTATTGTTACCTCGGAAAGGACATAAATTGAGAAACAAACTAAAATGTTAAAATTCATTTAAAATGGAATAGAGGACGATAAAAAGAAAAATAAAAAGTCAAGTGTGGGAAAATTTACCAAGTTATTTTAAACATATGTCACATATATTTGTAACAAATAACTGAAAATACTTTTGCTTTGGACTAAACTAAACTGTTTTACCCAATGAAAGAAAAGAAGAGATGAATCTACACGATGAATCAATTCCATCATTAAAAGGAAGTAAAGTCTTCCGAAAAAGAAACGCGCTTCTTGATTTAGGTCATGAAGTTGTCGTTCAGACCAGCTGTAGGTTGACGAAAAATCTAGAAAAGTCATCACTAAAATCAGCAGGAAATCCACGGACCTCAGCATCAAACAGGGTCGCCAAGTGGTCAGACTTATCCTAACCATGAGAGGATCTGTCTTGTAAAATGGGGAGGCACCGTGCAAATTAGCTTGATAAGACTAATGAATCAGATCCCCAGAAAAGGATAATCTCCTTAAAGATTAAAAATCAGCTTTTAAGACTGATAATACTCAATCCTAGAGATTGACCTTAAAGATTGAGAATTCAAACTCATGGAATTCGATGATATCTAAACTCGAGCATGAACGAGAAAATATTTTGATCAAAAATACAAACCGATTTGTTTTCCGAAAACCATTTTCAATGCGTTCATTACCATTGAACGTAAAATCCTAGGAATTCACCTGGAATTCATTAGGTCACCTGAACTAAATCGGGTGTCAACCGTAAGAACGGTGGTTGCATAGCATGGTCAAAGACAGGACCTTGTGCCAGACCAAAAAATTATAAGGGTGAGCTTTACTATTGCTCCTACCAAGGATAGTAATTGCGTCCGACACGTTATAGACCATAATCAAAAGCATGTCACGGGACATTGCCTTAACAGTTGCTTGTTCAACGCTTTCCTTTACAACCGGACGGTAGTTTGCCGAAAGGTAATATACGGAACAAGTAAACTGGACGTGTTGCTTTCCAAATACAAGGTTAGCAAGTGGGTGACACAAAACCGCAAGTTTTGAGCTAAAATTTTCAAATCTGAAACCCACCAAACCCACAAATATTTTGCAAACACCGGTAAAGGGTTATTCCGGAAAACTTATCTAGGGTAAAAACTAGATTTAATTTTCAAAAGATCAAATGTTTTCATAAAGATCCAATTTCCTTAATGGATCTAAATTTTTATAGTCATGTGGGACTGTAAACCATATCGTTACTACCATTGTTTATACCGCCGTATAGAAATCACTGATGTACAAAGTGTGAAGAATAAAGAAGTGATTCTAGTATTTCAAGACAATATTGCTTGAGGACAAGCAACGCTCAAGTGTGGGAATATTTGATAATGCTAAAAACGAACATATATTTCATAGCATTATTCCTCAAGAAAGACAAGCTTTTAGTTGCAATTGTTCTATTTACAAGTGATATTCGTTTAAAGAATAAAAGGTGAAGACAAAAGACAGATTCGACGAATTGAAGACGCAAACGACCAAAAAGCTCAAAAGTACAAAAGACAATCAAAAAGGTTCCAATTATTGATAAGAAACGTCTCGAAATCACAAGAGTACAAGATTCAAAACGCAAAGTACAAGATATTAAATTGTACGCGAGGACGTTCGAAAATCCGGAACCGGGACTAGAGTCAACTCTTAACGCTCGACGCAACGGACTAAAAATTACAAGTTAACTATGTATATAAATATAATATAATATATAATTAATTATATTAATTATATATATATTATATATATATATTAAAAACCGTCGGCAGCAAGAAACTCCAAGGGTGTGAGCTGTAAATATCTCTCCGCGACTCGCGGAGTTTTAAGGCCATTTTGCCGCGAGTCGCGGAGCCCCAATTTTCAAGTCTGGCTATAAAGCCAACCGAATTCTGATCAAATTTAATCATCTTTTTCTCTTCCTCTTCATACGTAAATATATTTATATTTATAATTTATATTTTAATTTTAATTATAATTCTAATAATAAGGGTATGTTAGCGAATGTTGTAAGGGTGTAAGTCGAAATTCTGTCCGTGTAACGCTACGCTATTTTTAATCATTGTAAGTTATGTTCAACCTTTTTATATTAATGTCTCGTAGCTAAGCAATTATTATGCTTGTTTAAAACGAAGTAATCATGATGTTGGGCTAATTACTAAAATTGGGTAATTGGGCTTTGTACCATAATTAGGGTTTGGATAAAAGAACGACACTTGTGGAAACTAGACTATGGGCTATTAATGGGCTTTATATTTGTTTAACTAAATGAAAGTTTGTTAATGTTAATATAAAGATTTACAATTGGGCGTCCTTATAAATTACCATATACACTCGATCGGACACGATGGGCGGGGTATTTATATGTACGAATAATCGTTCATTTAACCGGACACGGGAATGGATTAATAGCCACTAGAATAATTAAAACAGGGGTGAAATTACATTCAAGGGTAATTGGTGTAATTGTTAACAAAGTAGTAAAACCTTGGTTTACACGCAGTCGATAACCTGGTGTATTCATTAAACAAAGTATTAAAACCTTGTTACAATTCGAATCCCCAATTAGTTGGAATATTTATCTTCGGGTATAATAATAATTTGACAAGGACACTTGCAATTTATATTTATGACTGATGGACTGTTATGGACAAAAACCAGACGGACATATTGAATAATCCAGGACAAAGGACAATTAACCCATGGGCATAAAACTAAAATCAACACGTCAAACATCATGATTACGGAAGTTTAAATAAGCATAATTCTTTTATTTCATATTTTATTTCCTTTATTTTATATTTAATTGCACTTCTAATTATCGCACTTTTATTGTTATTTAATCGCACTTTTAATTATCGTACTTTTAATTATCGCAATTTAATTTTATCGCATTTTTATTATTCGCAATTTCATTATCGTTATTTACTTTACGCTTTAATTTAAAGTCTTGTATTTATTTTATATTTTACATTAGGTTTTAACTGCGACTAAAGTTTTAAAATCGACAAACCGGTCATTAAACGGTAAAAACCCCCCTTTATAATAATAATATTACTTATATATAAATTTGTATTTTTATAAAAGTAAACTAATATAGCGTTGAGCTTTGTTTAAAGATTTCCCTGTGGAACGAACCGGACTTACTAAAAACTACACTACTGTACGATTAGGTACACTGCCTATAAGTGTTGTAGCAAGGTTTAAGTATATCCATTCTATAAATAAATAAATATCTTGTGTAAAATTGTATCGTATTTAATAGTATTTTCCTAGTAAAATTATAAGCTATTTTATATACACCTCGTTCGACATCAACTTTCTTCATAGTTTTGCATAATCCGCTTTTCGGTACTAAATTTTCTATCAAATTTTGGCCATTAAGACCATCTATCACATGCTGCTTCGTCAGCACTTTCAAAGTTAACGGATCAAAGTCATCGGTTATCAAACCGAGGTGGTTTTAGAAGATTTGTGTTTTTAAATGATTAAACACTGATGGTAATATAATGGAATAAAAAGGTTTTCCGGTAACGACAGCGAAAGGACGGCGTATATATATCGAAACTAACCTTTCTGAGAAGTCGAGGTTAACTTGCTGGAGCTGTGACAAAATTGACTAATTTGAAAAGGGATTGCAAAGTTATTTTGGGTAATAATAACACTAAAGAAATTAACACTGCTGCGTGTTAAACGTTGACTCAGTCTCCGAGAGTCTTTCAGGAGCATAAGTCTTTTCTTTCCGTAGATGAAACGCGGTTGGTTCATCCTCTCGATTGAGGGGTTCTCAAGAATCATGAAAGATTTGAACACGCATTGTAATTGTCGAGATACAAATGAGGTTTAAGATGAAATCAAGTGGCAAGCTTGAAGAATTATTTAGTTTCATATGTTATAATCAATATTTTAATTTAATTCATTTTAATTGTCCAATGTTAGCAGTCCATTAGTCCGATGGTTCAATGATTCATATATAATTTAATATATAATATTCGAATTAAATAATACGTATCGTGACCCGTGTACCGGTCTCGGTGTCGATCACAACTCAAAGTATATATATATTTTGGAATCAACTCCGACCCTGTATAGCCAACTCCCACCTTCACATATAGAGTGTCTACGGTTGTTCCGAAATATATATATAGATGGGTCGATATGATAAGTCGAAACCTTGCATACGTGTCCCGTTATTTAAAGTGCGTAAAAGTAAATAACAGAAATTAAATGACGATAAATAAAATTGCGAGAATGTAAATTGCGATAAATTAAATGTTAATCAGTTAGCTGGGAACAGTTAGCCGGAACAGTTAGCGTGAAATCCTATCACAATTCCAATTAATTAATTCGTTTGTTTCTAACACTTTTTATTTTTGGTCCAATGTTTTCTTCGTTATGCCACTTGTTGGATTCTGATAGGTCAAAATCCAAATATGAAATTTGAATAGAAATGGTTATTCTATGGTGAACGGATACGTATATCGGTAGTTGTAAGTAGGATAGTAAATGATCGTTGAATCAGATTCGAAGAATGTACAGTGTAACTTATTAATGTGAATTCTAAATATTCCTCGGGTACTACCCACCCGTTAAAATATTTTTATCATTAACAGTTTGTACAAAAGAATTTTTTTTTTTTTTTTAATTACAATCTTTATGAAAATATACTTGCATATATATTTTCGTCAGATGTAATTATGGATTTAATGAGTCAATAAAATAACTTATTTGATTTATCGTTAATATTGAATTACATGATCTCTAAAACATTAGAGATTTCATAATCACCATATCGAACGAAGATATATGAGGTAGAATGTTACGTAAAGCGAAGGTAATCGATGTAAAATGATATATATAGAACGAGGATTATACTTGAAGTACAGATGATGATATTGAGGCGTGTGATGTTGATATCCGAGGTACAGATCGTGACGTTGAGATTTAGGACGTGATTGTGGTTGGTGTGATAAGAGTATTGTCGGCGTTGGTGATGGTGGTACGGATTATGCTGCTGGTGCTGTTGCTGATGTCTCCACACCAGATTCTCCAAAGCCATTACTCGATCACGTAGTTCGTTAACTTCTTATATTATGTCGGGATGATTGAAACGAGCGGGTGAGTAAGATTCAAATATAGGATAATATATAATCGTGACGAGATACTCTAGAAATGAGAGGGTAAATGGTTTCTCGAACAGGTTCGCCGGTAAGTGCTTTCAAGTCCATTGTCAAGAGGGCAATTTGGTGAATGAGAAGGATCTTCGATGTGAAATGATTTTTCGAATGTCGGATGATATTCTAGCTATATAGAATATCTATATATAATACCAAAGATTTCGTAAACTACAGAGAAATTTACGGCATATGTCAGGCAAGTCTACAGATGTGCTAGGATATAAATTTTGTCTATACACTATCGATGCACTAAATGCAGTAAGACGTGTCTAGACTAAAGAGTGATAAGCAGGTAATTTTCTAAGGATGATAAGCAGGTGATTTCCGACTAGAAATGATAAGCAACACTTTTGACATGTAGACACGGTCAAAGTCCAGACTCATTAATGTATCCTAACAACTACTAGTCAGACACACTAATGCAAGACCTGGTTCACTAAGACCAACGCTCTGATACCATCTGTGATGACCTGTCCTTATCCCCCCTGGACGAAATCAACAACATCTGGTTCCATTGCGATGATCGACTCCAAGTAATGTTCTTAACAAGAGCAAATGCACAGCGGAAGACTTAATTGGTACCTGAGAATAACATGCTTTAAAATGTCAACATAAAGTTGGTGAGATATATAGGTTTGATGCTAGCAGCGTTATAACTATGGACCACAAGATTTCATATGTAAACATTTTAATAAAAATATTCTAAGTGGTTGAGCACTTGGTAACCATACTTAACATTTAATCACGTCGCATATTCCCTTTATTATGAAATCTTACTACACCGTACCAAGTGTAGTCACGAAACGAAGTACTGTGCAACCGTTGAATACTGGTCGTCCAGTCCGGTTGGGGTTGTCAGGCCCGATAGATCTATCAACAGGATTCGCGTTTACAATACCGCTGTAAATAATAGTTACCAAGCTACAGGGAAGTATGCCAGTGGTACAACTCAACGTAGAATATATTTTTCAGTTACTTGTGTCCATAACGTAAAACATAAAATGCATGTATTCTCATCTCGAAATATTTAAAGTTCAAAAAGGGACTATATACTCACCTAATGTATTTTGTAGTAAAAATACATATAACATCATTGATCAATTATAAGGTTGGCCTCGAATTCACGAACCTATATCATTTGTACGTATATATATTAATACATATAATATCTTTTAAACAAGTTCATATATTAATATTTATTAATAAATAACTTAGTTACATCTAATTAGATAAATAATTAAAGTTTATATACTATATTCATATTGAAATGGTTTAATTAATATATATAATGTATCAAAGTTTATATATATATATATATAATTATATTAAGGTATTTTCATATAATATGTGTAACTTAAATAATACTAATATTTTGTTTGAACATATTAGTATGTAATATGATATATGTATATACTAAATATAGTTTTATCAAAACATTATTTGTTTGTTAATATTATAATATTAATGTTAGTAGTAATAAAATTTAATAATATTTCTAATAATAATAATGAGTTTAATGATAATTTTAATAATAATAATTATTATTTTATTACTAATAATAATTTTAATAAAAATAACAATAAAATATTAGTTTTAATAGAAATTGGTATTCCTTATAATTTAAACTAGTATGATCGTAGTAATTATAATATTAATAATAATTCTAATATTAATAATAATAATAATTATAATTATAATAACAATAATAATAAAAATAATAATATTTTCTACCTCTCAAAATAGGCTGAAAAAGAAAAGATGTCACCAGCGGGAATCGAACCCGAGACCTCTCGTATACGGTAAACACGCCTAGACCAGCTGAGCTATTGCTCTTTTTCTGATTTTAACCACGATTAAATCTATTTAACCTATAGCTTGTGTTAACTTCTTCTTCCTCATCTTTCATGTCATCCATGGGTCCCGTTTAATCAATCAGAGACACAAACCGTTTGCTTTTTAACAGATTATGTGAATTTAACTCGTAAACGATTTGTAAGTTTAGTTACAAATTTATTAAACGCAAAGAAAAAATAAAAAAAAGAAAAAATTGCAGCAGTTGCTGCTCGTCTTCAACAAAACCCAAAAAAAAATTTAGTTAAGATTTATCTCGTTTTAGGTTTTGATATCTATACGAAAGAGATTATAAATCATCCATGGAAACGTTTAAAATTATTAATTGAACTCGAATCACTACCTATAACTCAAATTCAACCGAAGAACAATCGCTTGATTTTTGTTTCACAAATTTTGATTTTACAAATTCGAACTTAATCAATGAAATTGACATTTAAAAACTTGCAGATAGATTTAATAGATGATTCCTGACCTAATAGCATTTTTAGATTTTGCTATCTGGTTCGGTTTTGGAATTATGGAAAACGAATGGAACGTACAGAGGACCTAGTGTTCTTCAATATTTTTCTGTGTTAATTCAATCACAAATGTATAAGTCAATATATAATAGGCGAATTTTTGTCTGGTATCGTTTGTTGTATAGCCAGAATATGTCGACACACTTATTCTATCAGGTACGAATATAAATTGAAAATAAAACAGAAATTGATGGATAACAGAAATTGGAAGTATTGTGGTGGATTTTGTTTCTGTATCAGATTCATGGAGACAGGATAAATCAGCTACAGCTTTAAAAAAAAATGAAATAGAATAACTGATTCCTCAATGTAAATCGCATTATTTAGATATATATATATACGTTATATATATTCTATGTATATATATATTAGTCTTTTATATTTTATATGTTTATATGTATATTTATCTATATTTGCTTAAATTGTTTGTATAAATCCGTATACATATATATCATACTTCTTACTTTTGATATCCAATTAATATAATTTTATTAGTAATATCAATATAAAAAAAAATACAAATAATAATATTATTAATGATAATATTAATAATCCTAATTATTTTGTTATTAGTAATGATAATAATAATAATATTAATAATAATATTCATATATATCTATTTAATATAATGGTATTAAATACTAATGTTGATACTAATATCGAGTGTGACAACAATATTACATTAGTAACTATATATATATATATATATATTTTTTTAATTTAATTTAATACATTAATATTATTTATTATTAATTATGTAATATTATACAATATCATATACTTATCTTTATATATATATTTATATCTACATATGTAATTACAAATTTATTTACAACTAGTTGTTCGTGAATCGCCAGGCTTGGTCAAAAGAATAACTAATCATCCAAATACAAATTTCAGACCTTCTAGACTCAACATTAGGGTTTTTGCTTATCGTGTCGGAAACATATAGAGATTAGGATTTAAATTTGATCGGAAATTTTCGGGTCGTTACAGTAAACATTCACACAAATAACCCATATTCATAAATTCAAATCAGCACAAAATAAAACATTATTTAAATTAAAATCCCAACTCTTTTAATACACTACTCGTATAATTTAACCAAAAAAATACAAAATCACACTATCCATCACTTCTATATTTCTATTAATAATGAAATAAAACATTCATAATACAATAATAAATTGATTTGCTGCACTTAAATTGGTTGTGTTTCTCGATCTACAATCATCTACAATCATGAGTAATTACTACCATACATCAATTAATCAAAACTTTACCAAAATAGCAGTATCCTCTTCGGCCGTTTCCAAATCCCTAATATGTCTATCAATGCGAACCCTAATTTACTAACATCAAATATGTTTAAGATATCATCAATATAATTTTAATAATCGAAGCTTACTTGGACTGTGTATATTCATACGCATTCCATGTGTTGTAGTTTAATCGTAGCATGTTTGAGATTGGTTGCAAAGATTTCGATTGTAGTTGCACCGTAATTCAACATTGTCAGTGGATATACTTTAACCAAAATTTATCAAGAGTAATAAAAAATGGTTTTGTGTTGATGATGAAGAATAAAGACGAGAAAGAAGAAAAAAGGAGGTGGGAGGCAGGGAGGGTAATGAAGGAAATATGATGGCTGTATCTGGAGGACATAGCTTTTGAGGGTGAGCCAAACAACCCACCACTCAGTAGGTATTAATCACTGAGGTGTTAGTAAACAACCTCCAAATCTGACCGAATAATTTATGTGGTCTATTAAGCCCAATAATCCATAAGTAAACAGGCCCTTAATTTAGTTGTGTAGGATCCGAAGGTGGAGATTGTAACGACCCGTCAAAATCGCTATTGACGCGGCACGTTAATCATTGATTCCACAGTGAGGTTTTGACCTCTATATGATACGTTTTGATAAAATATTGCATTCATTAAAATAAGTGACTTTCTAAACATAGAAAGTTATAAACATGTGGGCGAGTGCTTAGGTATAAGCAAAACCCCGAAATACATAAGTCTTTAATTTACAGGTTGACATCACAGTCCAATTATTTATTACACAACGCAGTTTTATTTTGAATGCAATAAACTTTGTACAAAGCATGAGAGACTCCATGCAGGCAACAAGCACATCACAGCGGAAGCATTCTAAGCACCTGAGAATAAAACATGCTAAAAAGTCAACACGAATGTTGGTGAGTTATAGGTTTAATTGCTCGAGTCATAAACATATATAAAGATAGACCACAAGATTTCATCAAAAGTTTATCAATAGATTCTACGTAACAGAGCACCCTGGTAACTAAACTTAACGCTATAGTGATAATTACCCCATTCGTTTTAATACACGCAAACCAACGTGTCTTAAACTCAAATAACATACGTCCGTTAAAAGGCTAGCGCTCTAGCTCGGACGGGGATGTCAAGCCCTATGGATCCATATACAATTATTCGCGCCCACTAGTCCATATCCTATGTACTGGCAGCTACTAGTTACCAAAGCTAAGGGATTTTCGGTTTAACTCAGTGTAGAATTTTGTATGTACTTGTGTCTTATTGCGTTTAAAATAAATTGTATGTATTCTCAGCCCAAAAATATTTAAAGTATTTAAAAAGGGAGACTATAACTCACAGTTCAATATTGAGACTCAATATTGCAGGCAAATTGCGTAGACATAATGATGGTAGACGACTGTATGGTTGGCCTTGGATTCAAGAACAATACCCCGAACAATACCCAATATTTCCTTATTTTAAAACGGTTTGAAACCCGAATTAAAAATACCCTCGAATATACTTTATTATTATTAAACTTAAAATTAAAATTATAATTAAAATTATAAATATAAATTTTAAGTACTGAATAAGAATGAAAAAAAACGTCGAGCAAAACTGACCTTTTATAGTACTTTTCGATTTACTGTAGCTCATGCGATCGCATGAGTTTTTAGTGTTTTTGCCATGCGATCGCATGGCCGCCTTTTCTGTTTTTGCTTGCTAGTTCGTCGACATCAAATAGTTTTACTGTAGCAAATAGTGTTTTACTGTAGCAAATAGTGTTTCACTGTAGCAAATAGTGTTTCACTGTAGCAAATAGTGTTTACTATAGCAAATAGTATTTTACTGTAGCAAATCACTGTAGCAAAGTCGTTTTCACTGTAGCACTGTAGCAAAATACGGTTTCACTGTAGCAAATAGTGTTTTACTGTAGCAAAGTCATTTTTACTGTAGCAATTAATGTTTTACTGTAGGAAAGTCGTTTTTACTTGTACATCTTATAATATATATATATATACATACATATATTTACATAATATTAAATCATAAAGAGAATTGGTTTAAATTAGTCGAAATTTTTCGGTTCATCACATGACCTCCCCGTTAAAGAAAATTTCGTCCCGAAATTTTGAGTAGTACCTGTTTCATGAGCGATATCAGTGAACAAATGTGGATACTTTTGCTTCATTTGATCCTCACGTTCCCAAGTAAACTCGGGTCCTCGTCTAGCGTTCCAACGAACTCTAACTATCGGTATTTTGCTTTGTTTTAATTGTTTGACCTCACGGTCCATGATTTCAACAGGTTCTTCGACAAAATGGAGTTTATCATTGATTCGTATTTCGTCAAGAGGAATTATGACATCCTCTTCAGCTAAACATTTCTTCAAATTTGACACGTGAAATGTGTCGTGAACACTACTAAGTTCTTGTGGTAGCCTTAATCGATAAGCAACTGCTCCAATTCTTTCGGTGATTTCAAAGGGTCCTACGTACCTAGGACTTAGCTTTCCTCGTTTACCGAATCGTACAACGCCTTTCCAGGGTGACACTTTCAACATGACTTTGTCGCCCACTTGAAATTCTAGCGGTTTTCTTCTTACATCAGCATAACTCTTTTGGCGACTCATGGCCGTTTTCAATCGCTGTTGTATTTGAATGATCTTTTCGGTGGTTTCGTGAATAATTTCTGGTCCAGTAAGTTGTCTTTCTCCTACTTCACTCCAACAGATAGGAGATCTGCACTTTCTACCGTAAAGTGCTTCAAATGGTGCTGCGTTGATGCTCGTATGATAGCTGTTATTGTATGAAAATTCTGCCAACGGTAAGTGTCGATCCCAACTGGTTCCAAAGTCAATCACGCATGCCCGTAACATGTCTTCCAATGTTTGTATTGTTCTTTCACTTTGACCATCTGTCTGTGGGTGATAAGCGGTGCTCATATCTAATCGAGTTCCCAATGCTTTTTGTAATGATTGCCAAAAACGTGATGTGAATCGGGTGTCGCGATCAGATATGATGGAGATGGGTACACCATGCCTGGAAACTACTTCCTTCAAATATAGGCGTGCTAATTTCTCCATACTGTCTGTCTCCTTTATTGGTAGAAAGTGAGCTGATTTAGTTAGACGATCAACTATCACCCAAATAGTATCATGACTACTTGCAGTCCTTGGCAATTTCGTAATGAAATCCATAGTTATTCTTTCCCATTTCCACTGCGGAATTTCTGGTTGTTGCAGTAATCCTGACGGCTTTTGGTGCTCAGCTTTGACCTTTGCACACGTCAAACATTTGCTTACATAAGTAGCAATTTCTGTCTTCATATTAGGCCACCAATAAAACTTCTTGAGATCGTGGTACATTTTCCCGTTTCCTGGGTGAATTGAGTACCTCGTTTTGTGTGCTTCATCTAGTACTAGTTGCCTTAGATTACCATGTTTTGGTACCCATATCCTATCAGCAAAATACAGGGTTCCATCGGCTTTTACTTCAAGCTGTTTTTCTAACCCTCTGCTCATTTCGCCTTTTTCATTTTCTTCTTTTAAAGCCTCTAACTGTGCTGCTTGAATTTGCTTTGTGAGATCAGTACGAATTGTAATATTCAAAGCTCGGACCCTAAGAGGTTTTACTCTTTCTTTTCGACTTAGGGCATCAGCTACAACATTAGCCTTTCCGGGGTGGTAACGAATTTCACAATCGTAATCGTTTAACAACTCTACCCAGCGACGTTGCCTCATATTGAGTTGTTTTTGATCAAAAATATGCTGAAGACTCTTATGGTCGGTGTACACTGTACACTTGGTGCCATATAGATAGTGTCTCCATATTTTGAGTGCAAAAACTACTGCTCCAAGTTCCAAATCGTGCGTCGTATAGTTCTTTTCATGAATTTTTAGTTGTCGTGAGGCGTATGCAATGACTTTTGTGCGTTGCATTAATACACATCCTAAACCTTGGCGTGAAGCATCACAATAGATCACGAAATCATCATTTCCTTCCGGTAATGACAAAATGGGTGCAGACGTTAACTTCTTCTTTAATAACTGGAATGAGGATTCCTGTTCTGTGGACCAATCATACTTCTTTCCCTTTTGAGTCAATGCAGTTAAGGGTTTGGCGATTCTAGAGAAATCTTGAATGAATCTTCGGTAGTAACCAGCAAGACCTAAGAATTGGCGGATTTGTGTTGGAGTCTTCGGTGTTTCCCATTTACTAATGGCTTCGATCTTGGCGGGGTCAACTTTAATTCCATGTTTACTGACAACATGGCCCAAAAATTGTACTTCTTGTAACCAGAAATCACACTTCGAAAATTTTGCGTACAATTCTTCTTTCTTGAGTATCTCTAGTACCAGTCTTAAGTGTTGCTCATGTTCTTCCTTGTTCTTCGAGTAAATCAATATGTCGTCGATAAAAACAATGACAAATTTGTCTAAATACGGTCTACAGATGCGATTCATTAGATCCATGAATACTGCTGGAGCATTAGTCAATCCAAAAGGCATGACTAAAAATTCATAGTGACCGTAACGGGTTCTGAACGCGGTTTTAGGAACATCTTCTTCCTTCACTCTCAGTTGATGATATCCGGAGCGTAGATCAATCTTAGAATAAACACTTGATCCTTGCAATTGATCAAACAAATCATCAATCCTCGGTAATGGGTACCGATTCTTGATCGTTAATTTGTTTAATTCTCGGTAATCTATGCACATTCTCATAGATCCATCCTTCTTCTTGACGAACAGAATAGGAGCACCCCAAGGTGAAAAACTAGGACGAATAAATCCACGGTCCGATAATTCTTGCAACTGGTCTTGTAATTCTTGCATTTCTGAAGGTGCAAGTCTATATGGATATCGGGCTACAGGTGCAGCTCCTGGTATGAGATCAATCTGGAATTCTACACATCTGTGTGGAGGTAGCCCCGGTAATTCTTCTGGAAATACTCCGGGATATTCTCTTACAACCGGCATGTCATTAATGCTTCTTTCTTCAGTATCGATCTTCTTTACGTGTGCCAGAATAGCATAACAACCTTTTCTTATAAGTTTCTGGGCCTTCATACAGCTGATAAAGTTCAGCTTTGAGTTGCTCTTCTCCCCATAAATCATTAATGACATTTCATCCTTACGAGGGATGCGGATTGCTTTCTCAGCGCAAACAACTTCCGCTCTTGTTTTGGACATCCAGTCCATGCCAACGATTACGTCAAAACTTCCTAGTTCTACGGGTATCAAATCGATTTTGAAGGTTTCACCAGCGAGATTCATTTCGCAACCATGGCAAATTTTATCGGCTTTTATCAGTTTACCATTAGCTAATTCAATAGTATATTTATCGTCTAGAGGTAATGATGCACATTTTAGTTTAAAACTAAAGTCTTTACACATATAACTTCTATCAGCACCCGTATCAAACATAATAGAAGCTAGTTGATTATTAACGGTAAACGTACCCGTGACAAGATTAGGATCCTCACGTGCTTTACTGGCACTAACATTAAATGCCCTCCCACGTGCAGGTTCTTTGTTCTTCTCCTTATCAGGGCATTGATTTATAAAGTGACCAGACTTCCCGCCTCCAAAACATTTCTTGACATCGGTCGATTTTGTCTTTACTTCAGAAACGGTGGCATAACAATCTTTCGCCACATGTCCTTTCTTGTTGCACTTATCACAGACCACTTGGCAATAACCTGCATGATGTGTGTAACATCTTTTGTAGAACGGATGGGGTCCCTTATAGTTTGGACTTGCAGTTGCCCCATCTTGTTTACCTTTAAAAGTTTCTTGTTTCTTCAGGTGAGTACTTTTGCCCTTATAGTCTTCCCATTTCCTCTTTCCTTCAGTTGTCTTGACTTCGGTAATTGGTGCCTTAATCGAACTCTCTGTGATCTGGTCCATGAGTTGGTGTGCCATTGTCATGGCTTCCTGCATCGTATTCGGTTTGGACGATGTAACATTTCCTTTGATATTGATCGATAAACCGTCAATATACATTTCTATCTTTCGTTTCTCATTTGGCACCAATTCGGGACACAACAAGGCTAGTTCCATGAAACGCTTTTCATAGTTATTGAGATTCGCGCCGATAACCTTCAGATTACGTAACTCAGATTCCATTTTTCTGATCTCGTTTCGAGGACAGTACTCCTCGATTAGCATCTTTTTCAGTTCTTCCCAAGAGATATCATATGCCGTATCTATTCCTTCTGCTTTAGCATAATTGTTCCACCAAGTAAGTGCACCATCTTGCAACGTGCACGAAGCATACTTTGACTTGTCTTCGTTCGCACAATTACTGATTTTGAAAACGGACTCCATCTTTTCAAACCATCGGGTTAGACCGACTGGTCCCTCAGTTCCACTAAACGTCTGTGGTTTGCATCCTTGAAAAGTTTTGTATGAGCATCCGTTTCGTGAGTTTGTGTTTACGGCTGCTGCTTTGGCTGCTGCTTCGGCTGTTGCTTTTGCTGCCTCGGCTGCAGCAATTCTTTCATTCACACGTTTCTCGACTAGTTGCTCAAACTCAGCATCCGACATTTGAGACATGTTTCTTCAATAAACACAGCAGATATAATTTAATCATATAGAATATTATAGGTAAAATGAGTTGTCAATAGTTAATCGTAGCATATTAATAATATGAACCGATTATTATAAAAGCCTTTTCTTCTTATTAGCATTTTATAATTATTTCTAGGGTATTACCTACCCGTTAAGTTTATACATAATAGCTAGTACTAGGAATTAACTACTAAAATCCTAATAATATTCCACTATGAAAAATTATAGCGAGTTACTACGTTATTATGTAATAATAATAATAAGTATTAATAATACAAATAATCATTCCATGCATTTATTATTAATAAACCAAAATAATACAATACCATACAATACCGATATTTTACATATGATTATTCTACATAACAAGATAGAGTAGCACACATAAGCAATAAAATAGCGCATGGAAGATTTATGGTTGCGAGGTCGTTCATTCAGAACTATCAGAAACTTCTTCCCATTTGGTTCTCTCTGCCAATTGTTTGTGTGCACATGGTCCGACAGACATTCTGGCAGTGTATTTTATTTTTGGTTGGGGTTTTGAGGTACCCGTTGCCTCAGTGGGTTTAATACAATAAGGGTGGTTACGGATCGAATGGTCATGTTCCTTTTTAATAATTAAGGACTTTTTATTATTGTGGTTGTTTTTATTATCTATAGCAAGTTGGAATTTCTCCTTAGTGATCTCTTTTATTTCATTAGCGAAATCCTCCTCCTTACTGATTTCGTCTGATGACGAACTGTCTGATTCATGTGTAGGAGAATATGATGACGAACTGCAAGAATATGTACCGGTGGTCATGAACCGAAATCTGCCAGGCGTAATCGGCACAACCCGCCCGTCGGCGGTATATCTGGACCAATGTCCATATTTGTTTAGAAATGGACGATCCTCGTTTACTCCAGGGATCATGGGTCTATGCCAACGATACTGTGGCTCCGGAAAACTAGAGTTGGGTGGAGCTGGAACCTCCTCTAGGTTTACCGGGAGTTGAGATTCCCCGGCTAACACAATTTCTTCTTTAATAGGTATTGGAACGCCCTTTTCAGTTGTGGATAGAATAGATTCAGTGTCCGATTCCGAGTCGTACAAAATGATAGGATTAGAGGAAGTCATCTATCACATAATTGAAACAACAATTACGTTAGCATATAAATATATTACATATAATGTTTTTGACCAAATGATAAGCAAAAATCAGTAAAAACAAATATGGTCATAGTCCAGACTCACTAATGCATCCTAACAATTACCAGTTAAACACACTAATGTAATTTCTGGTTCCCTATGACCTCAAGCTCGGATACCAACTGTAACGACCCGTCAAAATCGCTATTGACGCGGCACGTTAATCATTGATTCCACAGTGAGGTTTTGACCTCTATATGATACGTTTTGATAAAATATTGCATTCATTAAAATAAGTGACTTTCTAAACATAGAAAGTTATAAACATGTGGGCGAGTGCTTAGGTATAAGCAAAACCCCGAAATACATAAGTCTTTAATTTACAGGTTGACATCACAGTCCAATTATTTATTACACAACGCAGTTTTATTTTGAATGCAATAAACTTTGTACAAAGCATGAGAGACTCCATGCAGGCAACAAGCACATCACAGCGGAAGCCTTCTAAGCACCTGAGAATAAAACATGCTAAAAAGTCAACACGAATGTTGGTGAGTTATAGGTTTAATTGCTCGAGTCATAAACATATATAAAGATAGACCACAAGATTTCATCAAAAGTTTATCAATAGATTCTACGTAACAGAGCACCCTGGTAACTAAACTTAACGCTATAGTGATAATTACCCCATTCGTTTTAATACACGCAAACCAACGTGTCTTAAACTCAAATAACATACGTCCGTTAAAAGGCTAGCGCTCTAGCTCGGACGGGGATGTCAAGCCCTATGGATCCATATACAATTATTCGCGCCCACTAGTCCATATCCTATGTACTGGCAGCTACTAGTTACCAAAGCTAAGGGATTTTCGGTTTAACTCAGTGTAGAATTTTGTATGTACTTGTGTCTTATTGCGTTTAAAATAAATTGTATGTATTCTCAGCCCAAAAATATTTAAAGTATTTAAAAAGGGAGACTATAACTCACAGTTCAATATTGAGACTCAATATTGCAGGCAAATTGCGTAGACGTAATGATGGTAGACGACTGTATGGTTGGCCTTGGATTCAAGAACAATACCCCGAACAATACCTAATATTTCCTTATTTTAAAACGGTTTGAAACCCGAATTAAAAATACCCTCGAATATACTTTATTATTATTAAACTTAAAATTAAAATTATAATTAAAATTATAAATATAAATTTTAAGTACAGAATAAGAATGAAAAAAAACGTCGAGCAAAACTGACATTTTATAGTACTTTTCGATTTACTGTAGCTCATGCGATCGCATGAGTTTTTAGTGTTTTTGCCATGCGATCGCATGGCCGCCTTTTCTGTTTTTGTTTGCTAGTTCGTCGACATCAAATAGTATTTTACTGTAGCAAATAGTGTTTTACTGTAGCAAATAGTGTTTCACTGTAGCAAATAGTGTTTCACTGTAGCAAATAGTGTTTACTATAGCAAATAGTGTTTTACTGTAGCAAATCACTGTAGCAAAGTCGTTTTCACTGTAGCACTGTAGCAAAATACGGTTTCACTGTAGCAAATAGTGTTTTACTGTAGCAAAGTCATTTTTACTGTAGCAATTAATGTTTTACTGTAGGAAAGTCGTTTTTACTTGTACATCTTATAATATATATATATATACATACATATATTTACATAATATTAAATCATAAAGAGAATTGGTTTAAATTAGTCGAAATTTTTCGGTTCATCACATGACCTCCCCGTTAAAGAAAATTTCGTCCCGAAATTTTGAGTAGTACCTGTTTCATGAGCGATATCAGTGAACAAATGTGGATACTTTTGCTTCATTTGATCCTCACGTTCCCAAGTAAACTCGGGTCCTCGTCTAGCGTTCCAACGAACTCTAACTATCGGTATTTTGCTTTGTTTTAATTGTTTGACCTCACGGTCCATGATTTCAACAGGTTCTTCGACAAAATGGAGTTTATCATTGATTCGTATTTCGTCAAGAGGAATTATGACATCCTCTTCAGCTAAACATTTCTTCAAATTTGACACGTGAAATGTGTCGTGAACACTACTAAGTTCTTGTGGTAGCCTTAATCGATAAGCAACTGCTCCAATTCTTTCGGTGATTTCAAAGGGTCCTACGTACCTAGGACTTAGCTTTCCTCGTTTACCGAATCGTACAACGCCTTTCCAGGGTGACACTTTCAACATGACTTTGTCGCCCACTTGAAATTCTAGCGGTTTTCTTCTTACATCAGCATAACTCTTTTGGCGACTCATGGCCGTTTTCAATCGCTGTTGTATTTGAATGATCTTTTCGGTGGTTTCGTGAATAATTTCTGGTCCAGTAAGTTGTCTTTCTCCTACTTCACTCCAACAGATAGGAGATCTGCACTTTCTACCGTAAAGTGCTTCAAATGGTTCTGCGTTGATGCTCGTATGATAGCTGTTATTGTATGAAAATTCTGCCAACGGTAAGTGTCGATCCCAACTGGTTCCAAAGTCAATCACGCATGCCCGTAACATGTCTTCCAATGTTTGTATTGTTCTTTCACTTTGACCATCTGTCTGTGGGTGATAAGCGGTGCTCATATCTAATCGAGTTCTCAATGCTTTTTGTAATGATTGCCAAAAACGTGATGTGAATCGGGTGTCGCGATCAGATATGATGGAGATGGGTACACCATGCCTGGAAACTACTTCCTTCAAATATAGGCGTGCTAATTTCTCCATACTGTCTGTCTCCTTTATTGGTAGAAAGTGAGCTGATTTAGTTAGACGATCAACTATCACCCAAATAGTATCATGACTACTTGCAGTCCTTGGCAAATCACTGTAGCAAAGTCGTTTTCACTGTAGCACTGTAGCAAAATACGGTTTCACTGTAGCAAATAGTGTTTTACTGTAGCAAAGTCATTTTTACTGTAGCAATTAATGTTTTACTGTAGGAAAGTCGTTTTTACTTGTACATCTTATAATATATATATATATATATATATACATACATATATTTACATAATATTAAATCATAAAGAGAATTGGTTTAAATTAGTCGAAATTTTTCGGTTCATCACAGAGATGATGAAAGAGAAACTGGATGTAGTGTGAATTTAGTGTAAACTACGGGGACCACCTATGTAACTCTTTTTTACAAAAAAACTAACGGCAAAATTAACAGTAGTTTAGGGAGGGATGAAAATGAGAAAGATTTATGGCATTAAGGATGACTATTGCAGCATCTAAATGGAAAGGATGAAAAAAGATAAAAGGGAAAAACACAGGCACTATTTTGACAATTTTGTCCAAAATTTTGCATTTATATCACTCCCTATAATAAAGGAGATTTAGTTAGTAAATATAGGAGATATGGCTGTATATATTGTAATCATTTGGATGGAATACATGGTAAGCAATTAAATCACTCTTTCAGACACATTGTGTTTTGGTGTTTTTGTGGTGGTGTCGTAGATTACCTCTGTCGACTGGGTGGTCCACCACCCTGTAGGTGGTGGATACCCTTGTCTTTGGGGGCATGAGGAAATGATTTGTTGAGGATTGGTTTTGACTTGGGCCGTGCTGCTTGTTGCCGTGGTTTTTTTGTTCGATTTCTTTCTTTCTGGATTAGCCTCGGGATGCGAATTAGGCGACAGATTTTCTATTGGAGATCTAGTTTCCGTGCTAGGGGTGGGTTCGGTTTTTTGCGGTCGGGATATTTCTTGTAGGGGTTTGAGATGATTGGCGACGACCGAGGTGTATGCATGTTTTGTTCCTTGTTTTCTGGTGATTCAGCTGCCATGGTGTTCTCTCGTAGGTTTCGTTGTTCTGTCAGGAATGGTTTCGATGCATGTGCATCTGTATTAGGACTTCAGTATTTAGCATTTTATGTTGTTGTATTGCTAGTAATATTAAATGTATACCCACCATCCAGTTGATGGTTGTTTTGTTTGGTTAGCTTAGCTCGTTAGTTTTTGTTTTTTCAAGTTGTTCTAGCCTAGATTTCTGATTCTCATTCGGTGTATACCTTGTTGATCTTCGGAGCCGGAAAAAGGTACCAGAGACAGTTCAACTTTGTCAATCGCGTTGCTCTGATCGAGCACCCGTGATTTCGTATCCGGTCAAAATTCGTCATTTATATTATTGTTATTCTCGTGTAAGGAAAAAAAAAAAAAAAAGTAACATACCTTTAACTTACTACCCTTAATATACAGAAATGATCCTTTCAACCTCTAACCACATTTTAGTTAAAATAATATATACTCGTAACAAAACAAGATAGATACTTAATTGAGTAGCTTAACTTGTATAGTTTCAAAATAGTGACCATGCTTTTTTTTTTTTTTTTTTTTTTTTTTTTTTTTTTTTTTTTGTTAACACCAGTTTGTATAAACAACTAGCAAGTACGTAGTATTGCATGAAAAAGGAAGATATTAACTTAATGTACATACGTTATCTATCTGCCTAACAAATCATATATATAAGCTTCATGTTAATAACTACTCCATATACTAAACATGTTACTTTGTCCTTTGAAGTCAAGACATGTTGTCTTATGAAAAAGATACATGGAATATTCATGATTCTGAAAGACTACCGTTAGGTTTAATTTTCCCTGTACTGTTTAACCAGATTGAACCGGAAAACCAGTCAGTGTGATTCAAAAATCATTATAAAAGTGGCTTAAAATGAACCGGCCGGCTTCCCTCTGATTTCCAGTTCAACCGGTTTAATACATTGGATACAACCAAATACTAGAAGTTATATATATCAGCTACTATCTTGTTATAGAAACGTTTGCAAACTGAACGATAAGTGGTAGCATGAGCAACGAACAAAGAATTAAAGGTGAGCAAATCTACGTTGGAGAGGGAGAGTACGTGCAAACCAATTAGAGCGAATTAAAATTTTGATTTGTATATCATTGCACGTACCCTGCTTCTCCAACAAAGATCGGTCACCTATATAGCTATATATCTATACGATAATACGAGTATCATCACTAGAGTACTGATAGAGTACTGTTTGTGAATTTCAAAGTGGATTGGAATTGGCCATTGGCCTGGGTGGGGGGGTATTTATAGATGCACAACAAATTAAAGACAGAGATTAAGATACATACATATATATATATATATATATATATATATATATGTATATATATATATATATATATATATATATATATATATATATATATATATATATATATATATATAAAACACTACTGGAGTATAAAGAAGGTGATCGCATGTTGTTTGTGGCCTCACGTTATCATCATCATATGATCTCACAGCACACAGACTGACATATATACATGAGTGTGCGTGTACATGTTTTTGAAAGGTGGGGGTCTGGGGATAACGTAAGCCTAATAATTAATGTATGTTTAATGTTTATTGCTTGGCTTGTTTTGTATTTCTGGCCAAGCTAGCTACTTGATTACTTTAATGTGGGGAGCTTGGGCTTATTTAGTATCGAACCTTAATGAAAATATATATATATATAATCGTAGATATATATAATACCAATTACGTCTAGAATTTTTTCACAAAGATATGATACTTCAATTGTATGATCGATCGTAATCTATATATCCAAACATTTTGTTAATTTGTTATGAATACATGATGAATCACATAATTTATTTACTTTTATCTTTTATTTTAAAACTTTTTTTTTATTTCTAATGATGCACCACTGCACCAGGAGCGCATCTATTATTTAATATATTATGATCTCTTCCACCACCGAACTATTGATTGAGTGGTAAAAAGTCTCAGTTAGTTGTGGGTCTGCATCCTTAAAAAAAATAGGTACATGTTCAAATCCTGAGGGGGGGAGTTTTCTCCAAGGTTGTGCCTCTGATATCCTATACTTTGTGCGAGCCAAGCAGTTAACCTAAAATATTCCGGGTACGCTTTGCGCGAAGGATGCGAGGAGTTTCTTCCTAACGGGTTTGTGGGTGGCAAATGAGAGAATTCGATGCCAAAATTGCCGTTATAAAAAAAAATGATCTCTTCCGGCCGTCTTCCTCCATCCTTGAAGCGGTGAAGGAAGAGTTACATGAAATGGAACCATGATGGAAGATTTTGCCATGTTAAATATTACTCAGTAACATATGTCATTAAAAGCCAACATAAACGCAATCCGATTTTTTAGCAAAGTAAGGGCACTTGGAATATTTAGGTAGTGTTACATGTAAGTTCTTTAGCATTGACATTCGGCATGCAATACTGAAACATGAAACATGAAACATGTCATATAAGCCCCTTATTATTTTGCAATACGCACACGTACATGAGAGCATGTTTACCACGTAAACCCACTTTATTCGGAAAATTAATTACGCGTACGAATTGTGTATGTGCAATGTCAACATGTTTAAATAACTTCCTTCTTATAAATAAGCTCCTATTTTACTCACTCTAAACTTATACTCTTATACTCCGCTAAAATCATCTCAATTACCTGAATTTAGTAGAGCTCCGATGATCAGATTCCAATCAATCCTTTATCGGAATTTATCGGAATTTGTCATCACATATATAGTTGGAATCTCATCACTTGAGACTTTGGCTATAGAATTTTTACCACCTTCACAATTTCTACTCTTGGTCGAATTTTCACGATTAACGAAGCGTAAACAATCGATCCATCCTACTCCTACTGACCCGTAACTTCAATTTTTTTTTTTTCGAAATAAAATTTTATTGATACCAAAGTATATACATGGGTCAGGGAATATCCATAACCCCAAATACAAGAAACGATAAGAAGATCTAAAACCTAGGACAAAACAAACACAGCCCTAGAAAATCAAAAGCAAAATCACTCATCCTGGATCTTCAATCTGTCATCTATCAACTCCATCTTCCAATTCTTCGCAGCTAATGCAATTGCAGCAGTCCCTCTCACTTTTAGGGTTGTTAATTTTAGGCGAATACCATCAACAATGCATTGAGTCAAATCCACTTCAGATCTTTGATTTCCTTTGAAAATACGACAGTTTCTTTCTTGCCATATGTGATACATAGCAGCAGCGACAGTAAGACGATTGATAACATCCCAAATTTGATACCTAAAGGGGAAACCAGCTAGCATATTGACAATGCCCTGGAGATTACCTGGTAAGCCTCTAAAGATCGGAAGTTTCTTCAATTCACTCCATACTTTTTTTTTGAAAATTCACATCCAAAGAATAAATGGCTTATATAATCCTCTTCTTTATCACACAGAGCACATTTGAATGATTTACTAGGATACCATTTCATTAACTTGTCATGTGTTGTTAATCTTTCTTTAACAGCAAGCCACATGATGAATGCATGTTTAGGATTTGCTTGAGGAAACCATACCACATGATGCCAAGGAACAGTTATGGTACTTGCTGTAAGATCAACCCATGCTTGACTGGTTTTGTAAGGTACTTTATTACCTTTGTTTGTAATCCATTTGACACTGCCATCAATGTCTTCAGCTACATGATTCCTGACTTTATCCCTTAGTAACAATAGTTGCTTCCAGCCCCAACTGTCACTTTGTTTATCCTCAATTTCCCAAATGGATTTCCCTTTTAACTTTACAAGATTCACCCAATTATACCATAAAGATTCCTTTTTTCAATTAATTTCCACAATTGTTTAATAAGAAGAACATTATTCCACTCTTGCATAGGCTTCAGACCCAAGCCCCCTTGATTCTTTAGAGTACAGACAACTTTCCAAGACACCTTTGCCTTTCCTCTAATGCTGTCACCATGGTTCCATAAGAAACCTTTTATAATCTTTTCAATTTCAATTATAACTGTATTTGGTATCTTGTATACAGATGCCCAGTAGATATGCATAGAAGAGAGAACAGAAGCAATCAACTGAAGCATACCAGCATATGAAAGATGTTTAGTCCTCCAGTTATCAATTCTGTTTTTAATCTTCTCAATGATTTCCTTACAATCAATCACACCAACTCTCTTAGCTAAAAGGGGCACTCCAAGATATTTAACAGGAAGTTTCCCCACTTGAAAAGGCAGCAGTTGATTAATTTCTTGTTGCAAACCCTTATTGACACTTCCAAAAAAATGGTACTTTTGTTAATATTGGGCAGCAGACCAGAAACATCACTGAACTCATTTAAAGCCTGCTTGATTATTTTAACTGAGCATATATCAGCATGACAAAACACAAACAAATCATCTGCAAAACATACATGAGTAAGTTTCATTTCCTTGCATCCCACATGATACTTGAAGGGAACATTATCTTTAATTCTGTGTGCCAAAATCAAGTTGAGAACTTCCATAACAAGTGTGAACAGGTAAGGGGATATGGGATCAGCCTGCCTTAAGCCCCTGCCTCCTTTAAAATAGCCTTTGATTTCATCATTTATCCAAATGAAAAATTTAGTGGTGGATACACACTTCATTATCCATCCAATCATCTTTGAATGAAAACCAAATTTAACAAGAATTGCTTTCAAAAAAACCCAGCTCACAGTGTCATAAGCTTTTTGCAGGTCAATCTTGAGAGCACACCTCTTGAATCCATGAATTCTATTATACCCCTTTAATAGTTTCTGTGTAACCAAGATGTTATCTTTAATGGCTCTACCAGGCATGAAGGCACTTTGGTTAATGTTCACCAATTTTTTCAACCCTTGCTTCATTCTATTGACAAGTATCTTACTAATACATTTATACAAAACATTGCAGCAAGCAATGGACCTGAAGTCAGATACTTTGTTAGGAGTGTCAAGCTTTGGGATTAAAGAAATTAAGGTAGAATTAATTCCTCCTATAAGCTCACCAGTATGAAAAAACTCTTTAATTGCCTTGCACACATCATCACCCACTATATTCCATGCTTTTTTAAAAAACTGAGATGAGTAACCATCAGGATCTGCTGCTTTATCTCCATCAATATCAAAAATTGCATTTTTAATCTCTGCATTAGACACCTCAATAATCATAGCATCAGCTTCACTGGTTTCAACAGTGATAGAAAAAATATCTCCCAACTCATCAATAGGTTTAACAGAATCAGTTCTCCCCAGAAAATTTTGAAAATGTCTAACAAATTGATCTGCGACCTCATCACCATAGAATCTAACACCATTTTCATTGCAGATACTTTCTACTCTAGCCTTCTGCTTCCTGCACTTAAGTACTTTATGAAAGTACTTAGTATTCTTATCACCTTCACTTAGCCATTTAATTTTGTTTTTTGCTGCAGGATTAAGAATTCATCATGCTTTGCAGTTTCATAATCATTGAGGATTTGAGTAGCTTGACCTCTAAAAATGACATTATGAGGGTCATCATCAATCTTAGACTGCATCACTTTCAGCTTTTCCTTAAGCTCTTTAACCTTTTTAAAAATGTCACCATCCACCCAGGTTAACTTTTTAAGATCCTTTTTCAGCCCTTTAAGCTTCATAAGCAAGCAGAACATAGCACAACCAACATGTTGAGTACTCCGACCCTTTTCAACCATAGGAAGAAAAGCCTCTTTGTCAGCAATAAAGTTCATAAATCTAAAAGATTTAGGTTTGCAAACCATGAAATTTGGAATACACAGAATGGCAGGGCTATGATCAGAAATGATATAAGGGAGAAACACACCATGAGCTTGAGGAATGGAATTCATAACCTCATCATTAATCATAATCCTATCAAGTTTTTTCAGTGTACCACATCTTGGATTTTTCAAAGATTTAGTCCAAGTAAAATGGAAACCAAAGCTGTTAATATCTTCAACTTCAATGTCATTAATACAGGCATTAAATTCCTTCATATCTTCAGTCATCATAGAGCTTCCAGATGAATGTTCATTCAAGTATCTAGTGACATTAAAGTCTTCCATAATAAACCATGGCTTCTTATGAGTGATAGACTTCTGCATTTGAAGATCTTTCCATATAACAACTCTATCCTTTCCTTTATTGCAAGCACACACAAAAGAGCAATAAATTTTGTCTCCTGTGCTAATAATTTCCACCAAGCAGAAAATAACTTTTTTTGTGCAGTTGAGGATCATAACATGCACTTTATTTTCATCCCATCCTACCACTATTCTACAGCTATTAGGGCTATAACTAATGTTGGAATGCCACTTCCAGTTATTGAAAGCATTAGTACAAGCCTGACTAATATTATTCTTTTTCAAGTGTGTTTCTAAAACTATACACATACTTAAGACTTCATCCTTTATTAAATTCTTTACTTCAGATTGTTTATCCAAAGTACTCATACCTTTAATATTTCAAGTTGCAATTTTGAATTCTTTATTCATCATTGAGTTTGGAATAAAATGTCATCTTCCATCCCCCTTAATTCATTTTCCAATACATTTTCAGTTCCATTAATGATCACATCTTCACTATAATCATCAGGCTCTATAATCTGTATTTGCTCCTACTTCTTTTTGAAATATAAAAACATTTCATTTGTCCATTCCTTAGATTCATGCAGATTAGGTTGCCTTTTATTCTTAAGAAAGAAATTAACTGTTGAAAATTGACCGTAGAGGCCTTTTGATTAAGAATATCAAATCTGTTAGTATTCACTTTAGGCTTATACATAGCAGTTTGATATATTTTATAGATGTTCTTCTTTCTGACCTCTTGAAAACCATCTTTATCAGTTGGAGTAACCTTTTTTGTGACAGCATTAATCTCTTCCACAGTTCTAGGCCTAAGATTGCATTCTTTTGTGTGTATATATATATATATATATATATATATATATATATATGTCATAACCCGTCCTTAACCATAAGAACAAGTTAGATAACGTATGGTTTCATTGCGAGGTATTGACCTCTATATGCGACATTTTTAAAAGAACAACTGCATTTATTTTACATTACAAACCATAACTCTTATGATAATACAAGCTTTAGACAATATAAAGATGATTATCGTTTAGCGATAATCTTAGACTTACAAACTTTACATGTGATGATAACAATACGATTTCTAGCATATTTTACATTACAAATCCTCCGATATGCAGTTTTATTTTTGACACAAATATGCATACTCAAGATCTTGTTTAAATTCAACATGTTGCAGCGGAAGCTTCTAATTATCACCTGAGAATAGACATGCTTAAAACGTCAACATAAAGTTGGTGAGATATAGGTTTAATGCCGGCAGCAATATATATATATATATATAGACCACAAGATTTCATATATAAACGTTTTAATAAAAATATTCTAAGTAGTTGAGCACTTGGTAACCATACTTAACATTTAATCACGTCGCATATTCCCTTTATTATGAAATCTTACTACACCGTACCAAGTGTAGTCACAAAACGAAGTACTGTGCAATCGTTGAATACTGGTCGTCCAGTCCGGTTGGGGTTGTCAGGCCCGATAGATCTATCAACAGGATTCGCGTTTACAATACCGCTGTAAATAACAGTTACCAAGCTACAGGGAAGTATGCCAGTGGTACAACTCAACGTAGAATATATTTTTCAGTTACTTGTATCCATAACGTAAAACATAAAATATTGTATTCTCATCCCGAAATACTTAGAGTTTAAAAGTGGGACTATATACTCACTTTCGTCTTGAAGATATGTAATTTTGACTTGGTCTCCGATTGATATCACGAACCTATCCATATATAATATATCAATACCTTTTCTTTTTAAACAAACGTCACATATATATACTTATAATACTTTTAATACTTTTAATAATTCCTTAGTCCGTAGTTAGCAGTCCGATGTTAGTAATTCAATTTTAATGGTTCATTTTTAGGTGTTTAATAAACCCCCAATGAAATAAATAAAAACCCCCATCGTATATGTATTGGTCGAGATTAATCTTGACCCACGGTACCGGTGTTGTCAAATGACGTGTTGCGTACATAAAGTACCGGTGTTGTCAAATGACGTGTTGCGTACAATCATGGGATCTTATGATTAATCTTCTCGTATTGTTTACGGGTGATCCTGAACCATATAAAATTAAATTATGAGTACATATATATAAAATATCATGTTATTTTAAAAAGATGTGATTTATTTAATTTTCTCCAATTATTTTCGTAGCTAAACTAGTCTTAGATATCCGATCTCGTTTTGGTCATAGTTTCTTCGTTACAACTCCGTTTTCGTTGATTCAACTTGCCACTTCCTTGGATCGAGTCCCTCTTTAAGACTATGAACTGTAAATACCTTAGTTTGTATTCGAAATCACAGGTCATAGGTCAAACTTTAGTGAAACTTATGAAGTTAATCATTTTCCATCATGTAAACAACCTTAAATGATTATTTTTCTAAAAATACTTATACTTTGAGTTAAATCATGAAATTTTTATGTGTTATCATATTCATAGTAAAAATCATTTTTCCAGAAAATAAACCTCCAATTCAAAGTTTAAGATGGTTTTTAATTATCCAACCCAAAACAGCCCCCGGTTGCACTCCGACGTCGTAAATTCAGTTTTTAAGGTGTTCTTTGAAAAACCAAGTTATACCTTGTTAAATTAGCATATATTTATGATATATTACAGGTCTTGAAGTATTTTAAAAGTTAAGTGAGAAGGATCTATTTAGTTTGCAAACAAGTTTGAAAACATTCAAACTATGTTCTTGTTGTTAAAATTTTATACCACAAAATAAGATAGCTATATATATATGAATTGAATAAGGTTATGAACAAAGTTACTACCTCAAGTTACTTGGACAAGATTGCTGTAAAAGAGAAGTAAAAATCTAGAACCAAAAGAGTGATGGAGTTGGATGAAAGATTGGAAGTAAACTTGTGTTCTTGAAAGGATTCTTGAAGTGTTTTTGTAAGGTTTTTCTTATGGTGTTTAAGTGATGTTTTTATGGCTAGATCTTCATGGATACTAGCTGAATGGTTATGGAGTTTCTTAAGAGTGTGTTTTTGGTTAAAGAAATGAGGTAATAAAATTTGAAAATGGAAGATGTATTTAAGGCCATAAAAACATGATTAATGGAAAAACATGGACAAAATTTCATGTTGTATTTTTATGTAATTAGTCATACTAAACATCAAAAGTAGTTACCTTATACATAAGGCATGAACAAGAGAGTTACCTTATACATAAGGCATGAACAAGGGCTGGTTGGTGGTGATTTGATGTGTATATACCAATAGTAAATACGTATAGAAGCTAGGTATGATACGAGTACATATACTCTAGATATACGTATAGAAAATCTTGTGAAAAATGGAATGAGAATTCAAATATAGCTATCTTTTGTGAATATACTTATATTGTTTTATGTATTTAAGTCTTTAAAAGTGATTAAATACATTACATATACGATATATGTATAAACATTATATGTTATAAGTATTTATGTCAAATAACGTTACGTATGGTTATCGTTTTGAAAACTTAAGTTAGTAGTTTCAAAATATACTTATAACTTATTGTTATTAATACAAAATGAGATATTAAAACATCCTTAGATCATGTTAAATATGTATATATACATATATATACACAAACGTATAATTATCATATGTTATATAGTTCGTGATATCATCGGTCAAACTAGACGGTCAAACGTTGTGTAAAACTCATTTCAAAAACATAAGTCTCAACAATTTGGATTGCTTATCATGTTGGTAAGGTTTAATTTATGTAAATATTAATCTTATAAGTATAAATTGATCGAAAAAGTCCGGGTCATTACAATATATATATATATATATATATATATATATATATATATATATATATATATATATATATATATATATATATATATATATATACACACAGTGTAGTGTTCACAAACTGCAGGCCTCCATTCTTAGTCCACCACCACTTTTTAATGCCTTTTAGCTTTTGCTCTTTATCCTTGTATTGAATCTCAACCTGCTCAATCAAGCCTTTTTTATTCTCAACTTCCACCATAATTCTTGCAAAACCTGCTCTTCCACTACCTTTGTGACACATATTTGCAGTCAAAGTGTCCATTGAAATAGGTTTACCTACCCTACTGGCAATATCACTTAAGCCCTTAACATTCCAAGCTTCAAGAGTTATTTCTTTAAATTTAACCCAAATTGGAACCTTGACTGGATCAACCTTTTCAATAGTAAGTGCAGGATCCCATTTTTGTACAAGCAATGGTTTTCCATTAACCATCCAAGGGCTGCTTTCAATAACTTTGTTCATGCCCTGTTCATTAGTAAACTTGAAGTAACAGATGAAATGTCTCGTTCATATTGATTATAAACGTTCCATATTAATTAATTTCGTTGCGAGGTTTTGACCTCTATATGAGACGTTTTTCAAAGACTGCATTCATTTTTAAAACAACCATAACCTTTATTTTATCAATAAAGGTTTCAAAAGCATTATGTAGATTATCAAATAATGATAATCTAAAATATACTGTTTACACACGATCATTACATAATGGTTTACAATAGAAATATATTACATCGACATATGTTTCTTGAATGCAGTTTTTACACAATATCATACAAACATGGACTCCAAATCTTGTCCTTATTTTAGTATGCAACAGCGGAAGCTCTTAGTATTCACCTGAGAATAAACATGCTTTAAACGTCAACAAAAATGTTGGTGAGTTATAGGTTTAACCTATATATATCAAATCGTAACAATAGACCACAAGATTTCATATTTCAATACACATCCCATACATAGAGATAAAAATCATTCATATGGTGAACACCTGGTAACCGACATTAACAAGATGCATATATAAGAATATCCCCATCATTCCGGGTCACCCTTCGGATATGATATAAATTTCGAAGTACTAAAGCATCCGGTACTTTGGATGGGGTTTGTTAGGCCCAATAGATCTATCTTTAGGATTCGCGTCAATTAGGGTGTCTGTTCCATAATTCTTAGATTAACGGACTTAATAAAAAGGGGCATATTCGATTTCGATAATTCAACCATAGAATGTAGTTTCACGTACTTGTGTCTATTTTTTAAAGCATTTATAAAACCTGCATGTATTCTCATCCCAAAAATATTAGAAATTAAAAAGTGGGACTATAACTCACATTCACAGATATTTCCTTCCTTGGAAATAAGACTTGGCCACGGATCGATTCATGAACCTATACAAATATGTACATATATATCAAAGTATGATCAAAATATAATTACAACCATTTTTTATTATGTTTTAAAGATTTGAGTGTATTAAATCAACTGTCCTCGTTAGTAACCTACAACTAGTTGTCCACAGTTAGATGTACAGAAATAAATCGATATATATTATCTTGAATAAATCCACGACCTAGTGTATACACGTCTCAGGCTAGATCACAACTCAAAGTATATATATTTTTGGAATCAACCTCAACCCTGTATAGCTAACTCTAACATTACTGCATATAGAGTGTCTATGGTTGTTCCAAATAATATATATACATGGGTCGATATGATATGTCAAAACATTTGCATACATGTCTATGGTATCCCAAGATTACATAATATATTAGAATACATGTATAATACAATATAAGTTAGTTAGGATATAATTTGTATAGATTTGTTAAACATTTCCCGTAGCTAAAAAGATCAAAAATATCCAATCTTGTTTTACCCATAACTTCTTCATTTTAAATCCGTTTTGAGTGAATCAAATTGCTATGGTTTCATATTGAAATCTAATTTAAGAATCCAAACAGAAAAAGTATAGGTTTATTGTCAGAAATTTAAGTTACATGTCAATTACTAAAGAGGTAGTCATTTCCGTCGAAAGAACGACATCTTGATGACCATTTTGAAAAACATACTTTCACTTTGAGTTTAACCAAGATTTTTGGATATAGTTTCATGTTCATATGAAAAATCATTTTCCCAGAAGAACAACTTTTAAATCAAAGTTTATCATAGTTTTTAATTATCCAAACCAAAACAGCCCCCAGGTTCACTACGACGGCGTATATCCGATTTTATGGTGTTCATCGTGTTTCCAGGTTTTAAATCATTAAGTTAGAATATCATATAGATATAGAACATATGTTTAGTTGATTTTAAAAGTCAAGTTAGAAGGATTAACTTTTGTTTGAGAACAAGTTTAGAATTAACTAAACTATGTTCTAGTGATTACAAGTTTAAACCTTCGAATAAGATAGCTTTATATGTATGAATCGAATGATGTTATGAACATCATTACTACCTCAAGTTTTCTGAATAAAACTACTGGAAATGAAAAAAATAGATCTAGCTTCAAAGGATCCTTGGATGGCTTGAAAGTTCTTGAAGCAGAATCATGACACGGAAACAGTTCAAGTAAGATTTTTACTCGAAATAAGATTGTTATAGTTGTAGAAATTGAATCAAAGTTTGAATATGAATATTACCTTGAATTAGAAAGATAACCTACTATAAATAACAAAGGTTCCTTGATCTTAGATGATTACTTGGAATGGATTAGAAAGCTTGGAAGTAGACTTGCAAACTTGGAAGTATTCTTGATTTTTATGAAACTATACTTATGGAATTTATGAAGAACACTTAGAACTTGAAGATGGAACTTGAGAGAGATCAATTATATGAAGAAAATTGAAGAATGAAAGTGTTTGTAGGTGTTTTTGGTCGTTGGTATATGGATTAGATATAAAGGATATGTAATTTTGTTTTCATGTAAATAAGTCATGAATGATTACTAATATTTTTGTAATTTTATGAGATATTTCATGCTAGTTGCCAAATGATGGTTCCCACATGTGTTAGGTGACTCAAATGGGCTGCTAAGAACTGATCATTGGAGTGTATATACCAATATTACATACATCTAAAAGCTGTGTATTGTACGAGTACGAATACGGGTGCATACGAGTAGAATTGTTGATGAAACTGAACGAGGATGTAATTGTAAGCATTTTTGTTAAGTAGAAGTACTTTGATATGTGTCTTGAAGTCTTTCAAAAGTGTAAGAATACATATCAAAACACAACATGTATATACATTCTAATGGAGTCGTTAAGTCTTCGTTAGTCGTTACATGTAAGTGTTGTTTTGAAACCTTTAAGTTAACGATCTCAATTAATGTTGTTAACCCAATGTTTATTATATCAAATGAGATGTTAAATTATTATATTATCATGATATTATGATGTATGAATATCTCTTAATATGATATATACATTAAAATATCGTTACAACGATAATCGTTACATATAAGTTTCGTTTCGTAATTCTTGAGTTAGTAGTCTTGTTTTTACATATGTAGTTCATTGTTAACACACTTAATGATATATTTAAATATCATTTTATCATGTTAAATATAGTGTATCAATATCTTAATATGATACATATGTATTTAGTAGACGTTATCATAACGATAATCGTTATATATATCATTTCGAGTTTCTTAACTTAGTAATCTCATTTCTTATGTATATCACACATTGTTAATATACTTAGTGAGATACTTACTCATCATAATCTCATGTCAACCATATATATATATGTCTATATATACCACAACATGTAGTTTTTACAAATTTGTAACGTTCGTGAATCGCCGGTCAACTTGGGTGATCAATTGTCTATATGAAACTTATTTCATTTAATCAAGTCTTAACAAGTTTGATTGCTTAACACGTTGGAAATATTTAGTGATGTAAATATCAATCTCAATTAATATATATAAACATGGAAAAGTTCGGGTCACTACAGTACCTACCCGTTAAATAAATTTCGCCCCGAAATTTTAAGCTGTTGAAGGTGTTGACGAATCTTCTGGAAATAGATTCGGGTATTTCTTCTTCATTTGATCTTCACACTCCCAGGTGAACTTGGGTCCTCTACGAGCATTCCATCGAACCTTAACAATCGGTATCTTGTTTTGCTTAAGTCTCTTAACGTCACGATCCATTATTTCGACGGGTTCTTCAATGAATTGAAGTTTTTCATTGATTTGGATTTCGTCCAACGGAATAGTGAGATCTTCTTTAGCAAAACATTTCTTCAAATTCGAGACGTGGAAAGTGTTATTACACTCGCGAGTTGTTGAGGTAGCTCCAGTTGGTAAGCTACTGGTTCGACACGATCTATAATCTTGAATGGTCCAATGTACCTTGGATTTAGTTTCCCCCGTTTACCAAATCGAACAACGCCTTTCCAAGGTGAAACCTTAAGCATGACCATTTCTCTAATTTCAAACTCTATATCTTTTCTTTTACTGTCCGCGTAGCTCTTTTGTCGACTCTGGGCGGTTTTCAATCGTTGTTGAATTTGGATGATTTTCTCGGTAGTTTCTTGTATTATCTCCAGACCCGTAATCTGTCTATCCCCCACTTCATTCCAACAAATCGGAGACCTGCACTTTCTACCATAAAGTGCCTCAAATGGCGCCATCTCAATACTAGAATGATAACTGTTGTTGTAGGAAAATTCTGCTAACGGTAGGTGTCGATCCCAACTGTTTCCGAAATCAATAACACATGCTCGTAGCGTGTCTTCAAGTGTTTGTATCGTCCTTTCGCTCTGTCCATCAGTTTGTGGATGATAGGCAGTACTCATGTCTAAACGAGTCCCCAATGCTTGTTGCAACGTCTGCCAGAACCTTGAAACAAATCTACCATCCCTATCAGAGATAATAGAGACGGGTATTCCATTTCTAGAGACAACCTCCTTCAAATACAATCGCGCCAACTTCTCCATTTTTTCATCTTCTCTCATTGGCAGGAAGTGTGCTGACTTGGTGAGACGATCAACTATTACCCAAATAGTATCATAACCACTTGCAGTCCTTGGCAATTTAGTAATGAAATCCATGGTAATGTTTTCCCATTTCCATTCCGGGATTTCAGGTTGTTGTAGTAGACCTGATGGTTTATGATGTTCAGCTTTGACCTTAAAACACGTCAAACATTCTCCTACATATTTAGCAATGTTGGCTTTCATACTCGGCCACCAAAAGTGTTTCTTGAGATCTTTATACATCATCCCCGCTCCGGGATGTATTGAATATCTGGTTTTATGTGCTTCCTTAAGTACCATTTCTCTCACATCTCCAAATCTTGGTACCCAAATTCTATCAGCCCTATATCGGGTTCCGTCTTCACGAATATTAAGATGTTTCTCTGATCCTTTGGGTATCTCATTCTTCAACTTTCCTTCTTTTACAACCCCCTGTTGCGCCTCCTTTATTTGAGTAGTAAGGTTAGTATGAATAATTATATTCATAGCTTTTACCCGTATAGGTTCTCTGTCCTTTCTACTCAAAGCGTCGGCTACCACATTCGCCTTCCCCGGGTGGTATCGAATCTCAAAATCATAATCATTCAACAGTTCAATCCACCTGCGTTGTCTCATATTCAGTTGCTTCTGATTAAATATATGTTGGAGACTTTTGTGGTCGGTATATATAATACTTTTGACTCCATATAAATAATGACTCAAAGTCTTTAATGCAAAAACAACAGCACCCAATTCCAAATCGTGAGTCGTATAATTTTGCTCGTGAATCTTCAATTGTCTAGACGCATAAGCAATCACCTTCGTTCATTGCATTAATACGCAACCGAGGCCTTGTTTTGATGCGTCACAATAAATCACAAAATCATCATTCCCTTCAGGAAATGACAATATAGGTGCCGTAGTTAGCTTTTTCTTCAATAACTGAAACGCCTTCTCTTGTTTATCCTTCCATTTAAATTTCTTCCCTTTATGCGTTAATGCAGTCAAGGGTTTTGCTATTTTGGAGAAATCTTGGATGAATCTTCTGTAGTAACCAGCCAATCCTAAAAATTGACGTATATGCTTCGGAGTTTTTGGGGTTTCCCACTTTTCAACGGTTTCGATCTTTGCCGGGTCCACCTGGATACCTTCTTTGTTCACTATGTGACCAAGGAATTGAAATTCTTTCAACCAAAATGCACACTTTGAAAACTTAGCGTACAGTTTTTCTTTCCTCAATACTTCTAGCACTTTTCTCAAATGTTTTTCGTGCTCTTGATCATTCTTTGAGTAAATAAGTATGTCATCGATGAAAACAATGACAAACTTGTCAAGATATGGCCCACACACTCGGTTCATAAGGTCCATGAACACAGCTGGTGCGTTAGTCAATCCAAACGGCATAACCATAAACTCGTAATGACCATAACACGTCCTAAAAGTAGTTTTTGGAATATCATCCTCCTTTACTCGCATTTGATGATATCCAGAACATAAATCGATTTTCGAATAAACCGACGAGCTTTGTAGTTGATCAACTAAGTCGTCAATTCTCGGCAGTGGATAACGGTTTTTTATGGTAAGTTTATTCAACTCTCTGTAGTCAATACACAACCTAAATGTACCATCCTTCTTCTTGACAAACAAAACAGGAGCTCCCCATGGTGATGTGCTTGGTCGAATGAAACCACGTTCTAATAGTTCTTACAGTTAGCTTTGCAGTTCCTTCATCTCGCTGGGTGCGAGTCTGTAAGTAGCACGAGCTATTGGTGCAGCTCCTGGTACAAGATCTATTTGAAATTCAACAGATCGATGTGGAGGTAGTCCCGGTAATTCTTTCGGAAATACATCGGGAAATTATTTTGCGACGGGAACGTCATTGATGCTCTTTTCTTCAGTTTGTACTTTCTCGACGTGTGCGAGAACAGCATAGCAACCTTTTCTTATTAGTTTTTGTGCCTTCAAATTACTAATAAGATGTAGCTTCGTGTTGCCCTTTTCTCCGTACACCATTAAGGGTTCTCCTTCTTCTCGTACAATGCGAATTGCATTTTTGTAACATACGATCTCTGCTTTCATCTCCTTCAGCCAGTCCATGCCAACTATTACATCAAAACTCCCTAACTCTACTGGTATCAAATCAATCTTAAATATTTTGCTACCCAGTTTAATTTCTCGATTCCGGCATATATAATCTGCTGAAATTAATTTACCGTTTGCTAATTCGAGTAAAAATTTACTATCCAACGGCGTCAATGGACAACTTAATTTAGCACAAAAATCTCTACTCATATAGCTTCTATCCGCACCCGAATCAAATAAAACGTAAGCAGATTTATTGTCAATAAGAAACGTACCCGTAACAAGCTCCGGGTCTTCCTGTGCCTCTACCGCATTAATATTGAAAACTCTTCCGCGGCCTTGTCCATTCGTGTTCTCCTGGTTCGGGCAATTTCTAATAATGTGGCCCGGTTTTCCATATTTATAACAAACTACATTGGCAAAACTTGCTCCGACACTACTTGCTCCGACATTACTCGTTCCGACACCATTTGTTCCTTTCGTTCTATTAACCCCTGGTCTGTAGACCTCACACTTCGCCGCACTATGACCATTTCTTTTACACTTGTTGCAAAATTTGGTGCAGAACCCCGAGTGATACTTTTCACACCTTTGGCATAGCTGCTTCTGATTGTTGTTGTTGTTGCGGTTGTTATTGTTGTTGAGATGATTGTTGTAGTTGTTGTTGTTATTGTTGTGCCGTTTGTTGTAGTTGCGATTGATGTTGTGATTGTTGGGATAGTTGTTGTTGTATTGGTGACTCCTATCACCGTTTTCCTCCCACTTTCTTTTGACTAGCTTCACGTTGGCCTCTTCGGTCGACTATTCTTTAATTCTTCCCTCAATCTGGTTCACTAGTTTGTGAGCCATTCTACATGCCTTTTGTATGGAGGCAGGCTCGTGTGAACTTATATCTTCTTGGATTCTCTCCGATAACCCTTTCACAAACGCGTCGATCTTCTCTTCCTCATCTTCGAACGCTCTCGGACACAATAGGCACAATTCTGTGAATCGTCTTTCGTACGAAGTAATATCGAATCCCTGTGTTCGTAACCCTCTAAGTTCTGACTTGAGCTTATTGACCTCGGTTCTGGGACGGTACTTCTCGTTCATCAAGTGCTTGAATGCTGACCACGGTAGCGCGTAAGCAGCATCTTGTCCCACTTGCTCTAGATAGGTATTCCACCATGTTAACGCAATACCTATGAAGGTATGCGTAGCGTACTTTACTTTGTCTCCTTCAGCACACTTACTTATGGCAAACACCGATTCAACTTTCTCGATCCACCGTATTAATCCGATTGGTCCTTCAGTCCCATCAAATTCTGAAGGTTTGCAGGCAGTGAATTCCTTGTAGGAGCATCCTACACGATTTCTTGCACCGTTTGCTGTATTGCTAGATTCAGAGTTATTGTTGGTATGTAGCGCGGCCTGTACTGCGGCTATATTTGAAGCAAGAAAGGCACGAAATTCCTCTTCGCTCATATTCAAGGTGTATCGAGTAGTCGGTGCCATTTCCTTCAAAATAGTCAAATGAAACAAGTTAATCATACAGAATATTAAGAGTAGTCAATAGTATCTCGTAGCATAATATGAACTCATTTATAAAAGCTTTTTCTTCATATTAGCGTTTTATAATTTTAAATTCGGGTACTACCCACCTGTTAAGTTCATACTTAGTAGCTAATATACAATTCAACTACTACAATTCCATATGAAAAACTGATTATAATAATATATCACATACAAATATTCTTCAAACTTACAACTTCGCTATATTACATATAACACGAAATATAGTACACTATGATACAGGACAGTTTTGAAGATAAACCTAGTTAATACGTAAGTTGTTCAGCAAAGGAAATAAAGACACGTAATTCATAAGTCCAGAAACAAGTCATGCATTCTGGTTTTACTAAGATGACTTCCCATCCTTGGTCTTGTGGAAAATAACCGTTATGACCATTGGCTAGGCAGCATGTTGTAATGTTGTCAAAAGGACGAGGGTTTCGTAATGTCCAACAGCCCCGTAATAATCTAAAAACCTTGTTTCTCACCCCAACTACTGAATCCGTCACTTGTGGGAAAGTTTTATTTAAAAGCTGCAATCCGATGTTCTTTTTCTCAATTAGGTAAGAAGCGAACATCACTAACCCGTAAGCATAACATGCTTCTTTATGTTGCATGTTAGAAGCTCTTTCTAATTCACGAAATCCTATGTTGGGATATGTTGAGTCAAAATAGGTTCTTAACTCGTAGCGTAAAATTGCATTTGGGTTCCCCGCATTTAACGCTTTAAAGAAAATACGGCGTAACTTGAAGTCTCCCCAATGTGATATACCCCACATATCAAAGGAAAGCCTTTTATAAACTAAGGCATTTCTGGAATGTCTATCAAATGTTTGACAAGTTAATTTCGCCATAACTAAATGTGCTGATGAATTCTGACCGACTCTAGATAAGATTTCCTCAATCATATCCTCTGGTAGGTCTTCTAAAATATTCGGTTGTCTACCCTTAACGTCCATTTTGTTTTTATACTGTAAAATAGACAAGGATTAGATTCGTAATAACAAACAATGCAAGCAATTTTTACATAGAACATAAAAGTACAAGCACACTACAATACATTTATTACACAACATGCTCACACCCCTCTAATCTGAATCACTGGTTTCTTCTTCTTCGAACTTGGTTCTTTTTCCTAATTTTCTAGGGATATCTGATGTTCCTCTAATACGAGCCATCATTTTCCACATTAGTTTAGAAAAACCTGGTGGTTTAGAGGTTCCCGGGTTATTGTCACGATATTGAAAATACGGGTGTTGACGGTACATATAAAGTTCATCGGGGTCGGAATCAGATTTCTCTATTTTGATGCCTTTTCCCTAATTATTTTATTTTGCCTCATTAAATTGGGTCAGGGTAATTTCTATAATATCATCGGAATCCTCATCAGGATCTGATTCATCGAAAAATTGGTAATTTTCCCAATATTTTGCTTCCTTAGCGGAAACACCATTGACCATTATTAACTTTGATCCATTGGTTGAGGATTTTCTTTTATTTGACCGGTTTTCTGTGGTTCCTACTATTCCCCCCTCCGGAACCTCTTCTTCTTCCGGTTCCTCTTCTTCTGGTTCCTCTTCTTTTGGTTCCTCTTCTTCCGGTTCAGGTTCCTCTTCTTCCGGTTCTTCGGGAACTTGTGAATCTTGCCAATATATATTCGACTCTTCGTTATTATTAGGTGAGTCAATAGGATTTGTGCTAGAGGTAGACATCTATCACACAATATCAAACATGTTAAGAGATTAATATACCACATAATATTTACATGTTAATAATATATAGTTTCCAACAAAAATGATAAACAATCATTTTTAAAGAAACACGGTCGAAGTCCAGACTCACTAATGCATCCTAATAACTCGATAAGACACTAATGCAAATTTTCTGGTTCTCTAAGACCAACGCTCGGATACTAACTGAAATGTCCCGTTCATATTAATTATAAACGTTCCATATTAATTGATTTCGTTGCGAGGTTTTGACCTCTATATGAGACGTTTTTCAAACACTGCATTCATTTTTAAAACAACCATAACCTTTATTTTATCAATAAAGGTTTCAAAAGCATTACGTAGATTATCAAATAATGATAATCTAAAATATACTATTTACACACGATCATTACATAATGGTTTACAATAGAAATATATTACATCGACATATGTTTCTTGAATGCAGTTTTTATACAATATCATACAAACATGGACTCCAAATCTTGTCCTTATTTTAGTATGCAACAGCAGAAGCTCTTAGTATTCACCTGAGAATAAACATGATTTAAACGTCAACAAAAATGTTGGTGAGTTATAGGTTTAACCTATATATATCAAATCGTAACAATAGACCACAAGATTTCATATTTCAATACACATCCCATACATAGAGATAAAAATCATTCATATGGTGAACACCTGGTAACCGACATTAACAAGATGCATATATAAGAATATCCCCATCATTCCGGGACACCCTTCGAATATGATATAAATTTCGAAGTACTAAAGCATCCGGTACTTTGGATGGGGTTTGTTAGGCCCAATAGATCTATCTTTAGGATTCGCGTCAATTAGGGGGTATGTTCCCTAATTCTTAGATTACCAGACTTAATAAAAAGGGGCATATTCGATTTCGATAATTCAACCATAGAATGTAGTTTCACGTACTTGTGTTTATTTTGTAAATCATTTATAAAACCTGCATGTATTCTCATCCCAAAAATATTAGATTTTAAAAATGGGACTATAACTCACATTCACAGATATTTCCTTCCTTGGAAATAAGACTTGGCCACGGATTAATTCATGAACCTATACAAATATGTACATATATATCAAAGTATGATCAAAATATAATTACAACCATTTTTTATTATGTTTTAAAGATTTGAGTGTATTAAGTCAGCTGTCCTCGTTAGTAACCTACAACTAGTTGTCCACAGTTAGATGTACAGAAATAAATCGATATATATTATCTTGAATCAATCCACGACCTAGTGTATACACGTCTCAGGCTAGATCACAACTCAAAGTATATATATTTTTGGAATCAACCTCAACCCTGTATAGCTAACTCCAACATTACTGCATATAGAGTGTCTATGGTTGTTCCAAATAATATATATACATGGGTCGATATGATATGTCAAAACATTTGCATACGTGTCTATGGTATCCCAAGATTACATAATATATTAGAATGCATGTATAATACAATATAAGTTAGTTAGGATATGATTTGTATAGATTTGTTAAACATTTCCCGTAGCTAAAAGATCAAAAATATCCAATCTTGTTTTACCCATAACTTCTTCATTTTAAATCCGTTTTGAGTGAATAAAATTGCTATGGTTTCATATTGAACTCTAATTTAAGAATCCAAACAGAAAAAGTATAGGTTTGTTGTTGTAAATTTAAGTTACATGTCAATTACTAAAGAGGTAGTCATTTCCGTCGAAAGAACGACATCTTGATGACCATTTTGAAAAACATACTTTCACTTTGAGTTTAACCAAGATTTTTGGATATATTTTCATGTTCATATGAAAAATCATTTTCCCAGAAGAACAACTTTTAAATCAAAGTTTATCATAGTTTTTAATTATCCAAACCAAAACAGCCACCGGTTTCACTACGACGACGTATATCCGATTTTATGGTGTTCATCGTGTTTCCAAGTTTTAAATCATTAAGTTAGCATATCATATAGATATATAACATGTGTTTAGTTGATTTTAAAGTCAAGTTAGAAGGATTAACTTTTGTTTGCGAACAAGTTTAGAATTAACTAAACTATGTTCTAGTGATTACAAGTTTAAACCTTCGAATAAGATAGCTTTATATGTATGAATTGAATGATGTTATGAACATCATTACTAACTCAATTTTTCTGGATAAAACTACTGGAAATGAGAAAAATGGATTTAGCTTCAAAGGATCCTTGGATGGCTTGAAAGTTCTTGAAGCAGAATCATGACACGAAAACAGTTCAAGTAAGATTTTCACTCGAAATAAGATTGTTATAGTTGTAGAAATTGAATCAAAGTTTGAATATGAATATTACCTTGAATTATAAAGATAAACTACTGTAAATAACAAAGGTTCCTTGATCTTAGATGATTACTTGGAATGGATTAGAAAGCTTGGAAGTAGACTTGCAAACTTGGAAGTATTCTTGAATTTTATGAAACTATACTTATGGAATTTATGAAGAATACTTAGAACTTGAAGATGGAACTTGAGAGAGATCAATTAGATGAAGAAAATTGAAGAATAAAAATGTTTGTAGGTATTTTTGGTCGTTGGTATATGGATTAGATATAAAGGATATGTAATTTTGTTTTCATGTAAATAAGTCATGAATGATTACTAATATTTTTGTAATTTTATGAGATATTTCATGCTAGTTGCCAAATGATGGTTCCCACATGTGTTAAGTGACTCACATGGGCTGCTAAAAGCTGATCATTGGAGTGTATATAATAATAGTACATACATCTAAAAGCTGTGTATTGTACGAGTACGAATACGGGTGCATACGAGTAGAATTGTTGATGAAACTGAACGAGGATGTAATTGTAAGCATTTTTGTTAAGTAGAAGTACTTTAATATGTGTCTTGAAGTCTTTCAAAAGTGTAAGAATACATATCAAAACACAACATGTATATACATTCTAATGGAGTCGTTAAGTCTTCGTTAGTCGTTAAATGTAAGTGTTGTTTTGAAGCCTTTAAGTTAACGATCTCAATTAATGTTGTTAACCCAATGTTTATTATATCAAATGAGATGTTAAATTATTATATTATCATGATATTATGATGTATGAATATCTCTTAATATGATATATACATTAAAATATCGTTACAACGATAATCGTTACATATAAGTCTCGTTTCGTAATTCTTGAGTTAGTAGTCTTGTTTTTACATATGTAGTTAATTGTTAACACACTTAATGATATATTTAAATATTATTTTATCATGTTAAATATAGTGTATCAATATCTTAATATGATACATATGTATTTAGTAGACGTTATCATAACGATAATCGTTATATATATCATTTCGAGTTTCTTAACTTAGTAATCTCATTTCTTATGTATATCACACATTGTTAATATACTTAGTGAGATACTTACTCATCTTAATCTCATATCAACCATATATATATATGTCTATATATACCACAACATGTAGTTTTTACAAATTTGTAACGCTCGTGAATCGCCGGTCAACTTGGGTGATCAATTGTCTATATGAAACTTATTTCATTTAATCAAGTCTTAAAAAGTTTGATTGCTTAACACGTTGGAAACATTTAGTCATGTAAATATCAATCTCAATTAATATATATAAACATGGAAAAGTTCGAGTCACTACAACAGATACTTTTACTGTCCATGATTATATCATCTAATCTAAATTTGCTCCGCATTCTCTTCAGATTATAGTTAAGTGTATTATAAGACATGTTGCAGCCAATTGTATAACCACTGGCAGTTAAGTTCCATTGTTTACTACTTTCCTCAACAAAATCATCCTCAAAAACCACAAACTCATTACCAGTATCATCAACATATGTAGGTATATAATCCAAATTCTTATCCACATCATCTTTGTTAATAATACTAGCATATGTAGTAGCATTAGTATTTGCAGTCTTAGGCATGATGTTTACCTCAATTACAGATTGACTGATATTGTCCATTTTACTTGTAGCCTGATCATCATTAGCTTTATTACATTCATTATTAATGATAATGCTAAAAACGAACATATATTTCATAGCATTATCCCTCAAGAAAGACAAGCTTTTAGTTGCAATTGTTCTATTTACAAGTGATATTCATTTAAATAATAAAAGGAGAAGACAAAAGACAGATTCGACGATTTGAAGACGCAAACGACCAAAAAGCTCAAAAGTACAAAGTACAATCAAAGTGGTACAAATTATTGATAAGAAACGTCTCAAAATTACAAGAGTACAAGACGCAAAACGCAAAGTACAAGATATTAAATTGTACGAAAGGACGTTCGAAAATCCGGAACTGGGACCAGAGTCAACTCTCAACGCTCGACGCAACGGAGCAAAAATTATTTATATATTATATATATTTATTTAAAACCGTCGACAAGAAGCAAACAAACTCATGTGAGCTGGAAAAGCAGGCCATGCGATCGCATGGCCTGGAAGTGAAAAATCCATGCGGTCGCATGACCCAAAAAGTGAGGCCACATTGCTATAAATTTCGCAGTTTCAGTCGAATGTAAACACATCTTTATCTATCTCTCCCTCTCAAACGTGTATATATATATATATATATATATATATATATATATATATATATATATATATATATATATATATATATATATATATATATATATATATATATATATATATATATATATATTATTTTAATTTTAATTTTAATTTTAATAATAAGGGTATGTTAGCGAACGTTGTAAGGGTGTAAGTCGAAATTCTGTCCGTGTAACGTTACGCTATTTTTAATCATTGTAAGTTATGTTCAACCTTTTTAAATTAATGTCTCGTAGCTAAGTTATTATTATGCTTATTTAAGCCGAAGTAATCGTGATGTTGGGCTAAAATATTAAAGATTGGGTAATTGGGCTTTGTACCATAATTGGGGTTTGGATAAAAGAATGACACTTGTGGAAATTAGACTATGGGCTATTGATGGGCTTTATATTTGTTTAATTAAATGATAGTTTGTTAATTTAATATAAAGATTTACAATTGGACGTACCTATAAATAACCATATACACTCGATCGGAGACGATGGGCGGGATATTTATAAGTACTAATAATCGTTCATTTAACCGGACACGGGAATGGATTAATAGTTAATGGATTTATTAAAATAGGGGTGAATTATGTACAAGGACACTTGGCGTAATTGTTAACAAAGTATTAAAACCTTAGGTTACACGCAGTCGATATCCTGGTGTAATTATTAAACAAAGTATTAAGACCTTGTTACAGTTTAAGTCCACAATTAGTTGGAATATTTGACTTCGAATATAAGGATAATTTGACGAGGACACTCGCACTTTATATTTATGACTGATGGACTGTTATGAACAAAAACCAGACGGACATATTGAATAATCCAGGACAAAGGACAATTAACCCATGGGAATAAACTAAAAATCAACACGTCAAACATCATGATTACAGAAGTTTAAATAAGCATAATTCCTTTATTTCATATTTAATTTCACTTTTAATTATCGCACTTTAATTTATTGTCATTTTATTTATCGTACTTGTTAATTATCACAATTTTATTTATTGTCATTTTATTTATCGCACTTTTATTTATCGCAATTTCATTATCGTTATTTACTTTACGCTTTAAATTAAGTTATATTTATTTTTAATATTTTACATTAGGTTTTAACTGCGACTTAAGTTTTAAAATCGACAAACCGGTCATTAAACGGTAAAAACCCACTTTTATAATAATAATAATACTTATATATATTTATATTTTTACAAATATAGTTTTAAAAATATAGCGTTAAACTTGGCTAAGATCCCTGTGGAACGAACCGGACTTACTAAAAACTACACTACTATACGATTAGGTACACTGCCTATAAGTGTTGTAGCAAGGTTTAGGTATATCTATTCTATAAATAAATAAATATCTTGTGTAAAATTGTACCGTATTTAATAGTATTTCTTTGTAAAAATTAATAGTATTTTGTATACACCTCGCATAACATCAAGTATTTTTAGCGCCGCTGCCGGGGAAAACTTAAACGCCGGAAGTGAAACGCTGTATTAAAAAAAGATTTTTTTTTAAGTCTTAGTTTACTTTTGTAAAAATACGCTTTTGTAAAAATACGTTTTAATTATTAAAAATAAAAAAATATAAAAAGAAAAACAATATATATATATTTTTAAAAGTTAGTTTAAAATATATAAAATTATAAAATATTTCTATTTTTATTTTAGTTTGTAAAAAATATAAGTTTTTATTTATTATACTTTATATAATTATAAAAACAGAAAAAATTAAAAATAAATAAATAAAAAAAGTAATTGAGCCGAGCCTGTCGAAGCCCAACTCCTGGCCTGGTATCTGTTTTCATGCGATCGCATGGCCCACACGTTTAAAATTCATGCGGTCGCATGACCTGCTGTGACAGTAAACCTAGTACGCATTTATTACATAATTAGGGTTAAATAAATAAATTATTATTATTATTAACCTAATTAGGGTTTAGTAAATTAATTATTTAGTTTTAGTTTTAGTTAATTTGTATTTTTAGTTTAATTAGTTTTATTAATATATAAAAATTAATACTTTTATAAATAAATAATATAAAATAATATTTTTATAAAAATTGTATTTTTATAAATTTAAGTTTTATTTTTATATTTAGTATCCTTTTATTTGTTTTAGCGTAATATTTGTATTTTTCGCTCGTAATTAGTTTTAATATAGTATTTGCCATAGTTATTTTTATTTTTAGATTTTTTTAGGCTTTGCTGTAAAATCCCTTAAGTGCTTTTTCTTTAGACTAAGATTTAGGTGCTTTAGAATTTTGCGACGCCGTTTTATAAGTTTTAGTACCATTTTAAGTTATTGCCGTTTTGGATATAGAATTTCTTTAAGCTTTAATACCTTTAGACGTAACTTTTAATTCTTAGTTTTTAGACTTTTAAGTTTCGACGCGCTACGTTCTTTTTATTATTTTTCGACCATTTATTTTTCGACGTTTTTCCGACGCACTCTTTTTCTTTCTTATTTCTCGACGATCTAGTTTTTAGGATATAGGATTTTCTATTTCTTCTCTAAAATTTCTTTAAATTTCAACGAAAAATTATTTTAAGCGGTTAAATTGATAGACATCCAAAATTTTCTGGTTCGTAGTAATAGTTGGATTTGTTAGTGGCGAGTTGTGGGCTTCCGATTTAAAGGGTCCTGGCTACCTGCTGCATCTATTGGCTATTCGAAACGTGGGCAAAATTAGAAAAGTCTATTTAATTTGATAACTTATATAATTTTTATCTTTTATAACTAATAGGATATTCAGTGAATGCACCGAGCAAAACGTTCACCACCTTTTATACGTTCACCACCTGTAACTCGATCAAGACATCTAGCCAATATTGTCGCCGTTGATTTTTCTTTAGAATCGTCATCAAGTCGACCAAGTACTCCAATTCAAATTTCTGATAATCCATTTTTTGAACCCGACCTCACAATTGAGAATTCGGAGGATATTCAGGGACAATTCAGAGATCCTGAACCACTAATCTTTCCTCCGGAACCACCAATCATTCAAACAGAGATTGTCGAGGAACAACCCATTAAATCAGAATCCTCTAGTGATTCAGATTCAACAAATTCAATCATGGAAAATCTGGAACCTCTAAGTATGGAAGACCGAATGCGAGCTAAACGCACTGGCCAAGGTCACGCAATTACTCAACGAGACATTAATGCGCCAGCTTATGAAATCAAAGGACAAATCCTACACATGGTAACTAATCAATGCCAATTTAGTGGTGCGCCGAAGGAAGATCCAAATGAACATCTTCGAACCTTTAATAGGATCTGTACTTTATTTAAAATCCGAGAAGTGGAGGATGAACAGATATATCTCATGTTATTTCCCTTGACTTTAAAGGGAGAAGCCAAAGATTGGTTAGAATCGTTACCTGAAGGGGCGATTGATACGTGGGACGTTTTAGTTGAAAAATTCCTTAAACAATTTTTTCTGGCATCTAAAGCCGTAAGACTTCAAGGAGAAATTGTTACGTTCACACAAAAGCCAAATGAAACTCTATATGAAGCGTTGACAACATTTGGAAAGTTATTGAGAGAATGTCCGCAACATGGTTTAGACACTTGTCAAATAGTACAAATATTCTACCAAGGATGTGACATCACTACAAGAAAAGACATCGATATAGCAGCTGGTGGTTCCATTATGAAGAAAACAGCAACTGATGCTTACAAAATTATTGATAACACTGCTTCCCACTCACATGAGTGGCATCAAGAAAAAGATATCGTTAGATCATCTAAAGCAGCTAGAGCCGATTCTAGCCATGACTTTGATTCCATTTCTGCAAAGATAGATGCTGTCGAGAGATGAATGGAAAAGATGGCTAAAGATATTCACTCAATAAGAATTCGTTGTGAGCAGTGTGGAGGACCACATTTGACAAAAGATTGTCTCAGTATTGAACCAACAATGGAACAAAGAGAGAATGTTTCATACATGAACCAAAGGCCTGGAAATAATTATCAGAATAATTATCAACCGCCAAGACCAATCTACAATCAAAACCAGAATTATAACCGAAATGTTCCATACAACAACCAACAAGGTCCTAGCAATCAAAAAGTATCTAATAATACTTGCAATCAGCAAAGACCTATTTTTCAAAACAAACCACCACAACCCGATGATAAAAAGCCAAATTTAGAAGACATGATGTCGAAGCTAGTTGAATCTCAAACTCAATTTTTCACATCTCAGAAACAAACCAATGAACAAAATGCTCAAGCATTTAGAAATCAACAAGCTTCAATTCAAAATCTGGAATAAGAAGTAAGTAACCTAGCAAGGTTGATAGGTGAAAGAAAACCGGGAAGTCTACCTAGTGATACAAATGCTAACCCCCGAAATGAAACAGCTAAAGCCATTACCACAAGAAGTGGTATTACACTTAAACCACCTGAAATGCCTGTAATTTCTGATGAAGCTATTCCTACTCCACAAGAACCACAACCTGATCAAGATAAGGAAACAGAACCGGTAGTTGAAAAGGTTAATGAAGATAACACAGTTAAGGCTAAACCTTATGTTAAACCATACCAACCACCACTTCCTTACCTGAGTAAAATGAGAAAAGAGAGACTTGAAGCCGAGCAATCCAAATTCTTGGATATGTTTAAACAAATAAATGTCAATCTTCCTTTCATTGATGTGATTTCAGGAATGCCTAGATATGCTAAATTCTTGAAAGATCTAATCACAAATAGAAAGAAAATGGAAGAACTCTCGGCTGTTACTATGAATGCAAATTGTTCTGCAGTGCTGTTGAATAAGATACCAGAAAAATTATCACATCCAGGAAGTTTCACGATTCCATGTTTTCTGAGTAGTCTTAGTTCAATAGAAGCATTGGCAGACTTAGGTGCTAGTATAAGTTTAATGCCGTATTCATTATATGCTAAACTAGACCTTGGAGAATTGAAACCAACACGAATAAGTATACAACTAGCCGATCGATCAGTAAAATATCCTAGAGGGATAATGGAGAACATGCTAGTTAAAGTTGGTACTTTAGTATTTCCAGTAGATTTTGTTATTCTGGACATGGAAGAAGATTCTCGAGTTCCTCTCATATTAGGAAGACCATTCTTAAACACAGCTAAAGCAATAATAGATGTGTTTGGTAAGAAACTGACCCTAAGTATATAGGACGAGAGTGTTACCTTTTCCGTTGATAGAGCCATGCAACAACCGCAATATGCAGATGATACATGTTATTATATTCAAACTATAGATTCACATGCAGAATTATTAGAAGAATTTCCAGAATTACAAGGAACAGGAGAATGTTCTTTAGGAGAAGGAACTGAACCAATTGATGAAACTGAAATGTTAGCTACACTAATGGCTAATGGATATGAACTAACAACAGAAGAAATTCAAATACTAAAAGAAGAAGACAGATATCGATATAAATCATCGATAGAAGAACCACCGACATTAGAGTTAAAGCCACTTCCAAACCATTTGCAATACGCTTATTTACATGGTGAATCTGAATTACCTGTAATAATATCGTCTTCTCTTACTGAAAATGAAAAATCTCAACTCATTTCTGTGCTAAAAGCTCATAAACCAGCTATTGCATGGAAGATTCATGATATTAAAGGCATAAGTCCTTCATATTGCACACATAAAATCCTTATGGAAGAAGGTCATAAAACGTATGTGCAACACCAACGAAGACTAAATCCGAATATGCAAGATGTTGTTAAGAAAAAAATTATTAAACTACTAGATGCAGGTTTAATTTATCCAATTTCTGATAGTCCATGGGTAAGCCCAGTTCAATTCGTACCTAAGAAGGGTGGGATAACTGTCATCACAAATGAAAAAAATGAGCTTATTCCTACTAGGACTGTAACAGGATGGCATGTTTGTATTGATTATAGAAAATTAAATGACGCCACCAGAAAAGATCACTTTCCCTTACCTTTCATTGATCAAATGTTGGAAAGATTAGCCGAAAATAGTTACTATTATTTTCTTGACGGTTTTTCCGGATACTTTCAAATTCCAATAGCACCCGAGGATCAAGAGAAAACCACATTCACATGCCCTTATGGTACTTTTGCTTACAAACGCATGCCATTTGGACTTTGCAACGCCCCTGCAACCTTTCAAAGGTGCATGATGGCGATTTTTCACGACATGATAGAAGAATGCATGGAATTTTTCATGGATGACTTTTCAGTCTTTGGTGATACTTTTGAATCATGTCTAGTTAATCTTGAACGAATGCTTATTAGATGCGAACAATCAAATCTAGTTCTTAATTGGGAGAAATGCCATTTCATGGTTAAAGAAGGCATCGTTCTCGGTCATAAAATTTCAAAGGAAGGAATTGAAGTGGATAGAGCTAAAGTAGATGTAATTGCTAAACTTCCACATCCCACCAATGTTAGAGGAGTTAGGAGTTTTCTAGGGCATGCCGGTTTTTACCGATGTTTCATAAAATATTTTTCTAAAATTGCCACTCCTATGAATAAACTCCTAGAAAAGGATGCTCCATTCATCTTTTCGGATGAATGCATCAAATCTTTTAATATTCTTAAAGAAAAACTCACTAATGCACCGATCATGATAACTCCAAATTGGGAGCCGATTTAGGACAAAGGAACTACACAACTACTGAAAAAGAACTCCTTGCTATTATCTTTGCTTTTGACAAATTTTGTTCATATCTTGTTCTAGCAAAAATGGTGGTCTATACCGACCATTCTGCTCTTAGATACCTATTTTCGAAACAAGATGCCAAACCACGATTAATCCGTTGGATCTTACTCTTACAAGAGTTCGATATTGAAATCCGAGATAAGAAGGGAGCAGAAAATCTCGTCGCTGATCATCTTTCTCGTCTTGAAAATCCTGAATTAGAAGTTCTGAATGAATCGGCCATACAAGACAACTTTCCTGATAAATATCTATTGAAGATAGATTATAATGAAATTCCATGGTTTGCAGACTATGCAAACTATTTAGTATGTGGATTCCTTGAAAAAGGATTATCGTACCAAAAACGAAAGAAATTCTTTAGTGATATAAAACACTATTTCTGGGAAGATCCACATTTGTTTAAAAGTTGTCCCGATGGAATAATACGCCGATGTGTATTCGGGAATGAAGCCAGTCAAATCTTAAACCATTGTCACACAGGACCAACATGAGGGCATTATGGGCCTCAACTTACAGCAAGAAAAGTTTACGATGCTAGATTCTATTGGCCTACAATTTTCAAAGACGCGCACCTTCTTTGCAAATCCTGTGATGCTTGTTAAAGGGCCGGAAAAATAAGTCAACGTGATGAAATGCCACAAAATATCATTCAAGTATGTGAAGTATTTGACGTTTGTGGTATTGACTTTATGGGTCCATTTCCAAAATCTCATAATAATCTCTACATTCTCGTTGCCATTGATTATGTATCTAAATGGGCGGAAGCACAAGCTCTCCCAACTAACGATGCACGAGTTGTAGTCAACTTTTTAAAACGTCTTTTTGCAAGGTTTGGAACACCGAAAGCTTTAATAAGTGATCGGGGTACTCATTTTTGTAATAATCAACTTGAGAAAGTTCTCAAAAGATATGGAGTAACTCATAAAATCTCAACCGCTTATCATCCACAAACAAGTGGACAAGATGAAAATACTAACCGAGCTTTAAAACGTATTCTAGAGAAAACCGTAGGATCAAATCCGAAGGAATGGTCCATGAAATTGTAGGATGCACTCTGGGCTTTTAGAACAGCCTATAAAACTCCAATTGGAACCACACCTTTCAGACTCGTTTATGGAAAAGCATGTCATCTTCCAGTAGAAATTGAACACAAAGCATTTTGGGCTTTGAAGACATGTAATCTTGATTTACATGAAGCTGGACGTCTACGGTTAAGTCAATTAAACGAATTAGAAGAATTAAGACATGAAGCATATGAAAATTCGTTAATCTATAAAGAAAGAACGAAGAAATGGCATGATAAAAGAATCAGAAGTTCAAAAGAATTTAAAGAAGGAGACAGAGTTCTTCTTTTCAATTCACGATTCAAGCTATTTCCTGGAAAATTGAAATCAAGATGGTCTGGACCATTCATAGTCAAAAGAGTTTTCCCGTACGGAACGGTAGAATTAATAAATTCAAATGTGATTGAATTTAAAGTTAATGGTCACAGAGTTAAACATTACATAGATAGTCCGATGGAAGTTGAAGATGAAGTTAATCACAATTTTGACACCACAGCTAACTAAGTGTGGGAAAGTTCGAATCTTTTTAGGGTAGTATATATTTCTGTTAGAGTTAGATATTCTGTTTTCATGTAGTTCTCGAGAATGGAATCCGAATGGTCTTTCCCTAGCAGACCCTAAAGAACTAGTCTTCTCCCCCCATTCTGATTTTTTTTTTTTTTTAGGTTTTACGAGATGAAGAATTCCTTTGATCTGAACCATGGTCTAATGCTACACGCTATGATTACTAAACGTAATAATGACACACTTCCAAGTGAACTGGTATCATTCATAAGAGAAAAAATGGACGGAGTAAGAAAAGAACTCAGGAAAGATCATCATAAGATACATTTTGGTAAAGGAAAATCAAAATCCGCAACAAAAAGAAGAGCACGTCACCTTGAAAGATGTTATAAATGCGGAAAATGGTCACACGAAGGTAAATGTTCAAATAATCAAACATATTCAAATACCGAATTTGTTACTCTATGCAGAGAAGGACCGTTCATATGTTTAGAAGAAAAGATATTGAAGATTCGAGGTTATGCTTACGTAGCTATGGAGAACCAAATCACACGACTCTCCTATGAGTCGGCTAAAGCAGGTCTCTGAGAATTCTTTCTCACAGGTAAGTATGTACAGTTTTTATATTTTTTTTATTGCTTTTAACCTTTTGATAATAAACGCTGAATCGTTCGCTATAAAGTATTAAATTGGTATTCAATAAAATTAGGTATGCGTAACCGAAATTATTGATATCATACAAAAATTTATTACATCACTGCGAAATTTACCGTTTATTCTTAAGGTATAAATATCTTTAATCAATCAACCCAAAATATTTCAGAAATTCGTCAGGAGTAAAACTAGGTTATGGAACCGAAATTACTTTACCGAAAAGAGGGGCGTATATTTTTGATAATATTTGATTGATTAAAGTGGGATAAAAGACCAAAAAGATTTTTAATTTTTAATTTTTACCTTGTTTTTAAAATTAATTTATAAATATTAAGTTAATATTGTAAATCTTTTTTTTAATCAATATATTTAAGTTTGTAAATATTTGAAAAATTAATATTTTTAATATAAGTTTGTATGTTTAAAAACAAAAATATAATATAATTTGGTGTGAATTTTTAAAATTTTAATAATATGAATTTTTAATTTTATGCATTTTAAATTAAAGTTTGGTGTGAATTTAAAAAAAAAAATTTACTTTATTTCATTAAGTTAAAAATTTTATTTTTAAAATTCGTCGTGAGTTGAAAACTAGGTCATTAAACCGAAATTGCTTTACCCAAGGAAGGGACGAGAACTTTTATTATTATTATTTTTAATCTTATTGAATTAAAGTAAGCCAAAAACATTAAAAAAACCAAAAATCTTTGCTTTTAAAATAAACGCCAATATGTTTGGAAACTTTGGTAAAATTTAATCATTTTTCTACGCTAATCACCCTCAATAATTTAAATTGTTACTGATTTCTTGCAAATGAGGGCATTGCAAGATCTTAAGTGTGGGAAGGGATTAAATTCTTTTGAATTTTTAAAATTTTAACTTATACACTTGGTTACGATTAAAAATACTAGTAACGCAGTAGTTGTATTAGAATCTAGTGCTCTCTGATAATAAAGAACAGCCCTAGTCTTATATACTGACTACCCAATTCTAGTAAAATTTTTCAAAATTTTCAAATAAATGAATTCAAAATCATGTTTATACATATTTATAAACGATAAAACTAGGTGTTAACACCGAAATTATTGTTACCTCGGAAAAGACATAAATTGAGAAACAACCTAAAATGTTAGAATTCATTTAAAATGGAATAGAGGACAATAAAAAGGCAAAGAAAGGAAAATAAAAGCCAAGTGTGGGAAAAAATTTACCAAGTTATTTAAAACATATATCACATATTTTTGTACAAATAACTGAAGATACTTTTGTTTTGGACAATTTTATCAGTTTTACCCAATTTCTTATAATATATTTGAAAGAAAAGATGGATCTACACGATGAATCAATTCCATCATTAAAAGGAAGTAAAATCTTCAGAAAAAGACACTCGCTTCTTGATTTAGGTCAGGAAGTTGTCGTACAGGCCAGTTGTAGAGTCTACGAAAAACCTTGAAAAGTTTTCTCGAAAATCAGCTGGAAATCCACGGACCTCAGCATCAAACAGGGTCGCCATGTGGTCAGACTTATCCTAACCATGAGAGGATCTGTCTCGTAAAATGGGGAGGGCGCCGTGCAAATTAGCTTGATAAGACTAATGAATCAGATCCCAGAAAGGATAATCTCCTTAAAGATCAAAAATCAGCTTTTAAGATTGATATTACTCAATCCTTGAGATTGACTTTTAAAGATTGAGAATTCAAACTCATGGAATTCGATGATATCTAAACTCGAGCTTGAACGAGAAAATATTTTGATCAAATTACAAATCGATTTGTTTTCTAAAAACCTATTTTCAATGCGTTCATCACCATTGAATGTAAAATCCTAGGAATTCACCTGGAATTCATTAGGTGACCTGAACCAAATCGGGTGTTAACCGTAAGAACGGTGGTTGCATAGCATGGTCAAAGACAGGACCTTGTGCCAGACCGAAAAACTATAGGGTGAGCTTTACTATTGCTCCTACAAAGGATAGTGTGATGACCCGAAAATTTTTGACCAAATTTAAACTTTATCTTTAAATGATTTAATGTTTCCGACATGATAAGCAAAGTCTATGAAGTTGAATCTTAAAATTTTAGAACTGTTTCATGTATTAAATTACATTTGACTGCTCTCGACGATTCATGAACAATTATATGTATGTATATATATATATATATGTACAAGTAAAAACGACTTTCCTACCGTAAAACACTATTTGCTACAGTAAAAACACTATTTGATGTCGACGAACTAGCAAACAGAAATAGGATAAGGCGGCCATGCGATCGCATGGCAAAAACACTGAAAACTCATGCGATCGCATGAGGTACTGTAGCAGGCCACATACTATAAAAGCTCGATTCATTCCTCTGTATTATTATTTTTTTTATATTATTATTATTATTATTATTATTATTATTATTATTATTATTATTATTATTATTATTATTAAGATTAATATTATTATTATTAATCTTATTATAATATTATTATTAGTAGTATATATACCTAAAATACTACGACGAGGTTATGAGCGTGTCACCTTCAAAATGGGTTTTTGAGCGGGATAAAGTTAAGGAAATTATGGGTTATAGCTATGGAGGTTATGGGTAATGTTCATGGGTATTATTTACAAGTCAAACCTAGTGTTATCATCTATGTTGCGTCTACGTACTTTTCTGCAATATTGAATCACAAAATTGATACGTAAGCATTTATATTTTATCTTTTATATACTAATAGTGTATCCATGTCTAGTGCTCGAGTATATATATTTATGCATGCTCGTATGCAAAATTTCGTCGTTAAATAGTTTATGATGAATCACGAATTAAATACATATATTACTGGTAAAAGGTATATGATATGCATGTTTTTGGAAAGCTGGCGAAAAATCAATGACTTTTCATTTAGATATCGAATAGTTTCGATGAACGGATTAAAAGATATGATCAACTGAATTATGATTGACGTTAATTGAAATTGCTTTTGAATCTGCAATTAAGATTTAAACAACTTGTTTACGAGATTGATAAATTGGATTTTTGAATATTACCAACCGAATAAATGAATCCTTATATAAGGTACGACTCATTTTGTTAAACAACTGTCAAAATTGACTTTTTGAAAGGACTTTGGATAACTTTTGTATGTCGATCTCGAGCATTAGGATTATGATATACTATGACCTGACCTAGCTTGATAGACATTTATTGACCAACATATGTTCTCTAGGTTGAGATCTACGATTATTTGATATTTCGAGTTTCGGTGACATTACGATGAACAACTTTATGTGCTGCTAAGGTGAGTTTCATATGACCCCTTTTACTCAATACATTTTTGGGCTGAGAATACATGCAATTTATTTTAAACGCAATGGTCACAAGTACATACTAAATTCTACACTGAGTTTGAACCGAAAATCCCTTAGCTTTGGTAACTAGTAACTGTCGGTTATAAGAACCGATGGGCGCGAATAGAGGTATATGGATCCATAGGGCTTGATATCCCCGTCCGAGCTAGAGCACTAGCCTTTTAACGGACGTATTCTATTTGAGAAGCGTACACGTTGGTTTGCGTGTATTATTAAGATGATTATACAAAGGGTATAAATTATATATACGTTAAGTTTAGTTACCAGGGTGCTCAATTTCGTAGAATATTTTGATAAACGTTTCTGGATGAAACAACTGAAATCTTGTGATCCAACTTTTATATACAGATTATGCGAAACACTAAAACTATGAATTCACCAACCTTTGTGTTGACACTTGTTAGCATGTTTATTCTCAGGTTTCCTAGAAGTCTTCCGCTGTTTGCTTATATGTTAGACAAGCTATGTGCATGAAGTCTTACATGGCATATTTTTCAAGGAAACGTTGCATTCACCAAATCATCACCATGTATCTTATTTTGACTGCATTGTCAACTGAAGTACTATTGTAAACTATTATTTTAGGTGATTGTCTATATGTAGAAATCATCATATGTTGAAAACCTTTGATTTAAATATTCATTTATGGTGTGCCTTTTCAAAAGAATGCAATATTTACAAAACGTATCATATAGAGGTCAAATACCTCGCAATGAAATCGATGAATGACGTGTCCGTCCATATGGATTTGGAGCGATCGTCACAGTTTATATCATAGCGTTGGTCCTAGTGAACCAGGTCTTGCATAAGTGTGTCTAACTGATAGTTGTTAGGATGCATTAGTAAGTCTGGACTTCGACTGTTTCTGCATGTCAAAAGTTTTGCTTATCATTTCTTGTCAGAAATTACCTGTCTATCATCTTAAGTCTAAACTCATCTTATTGCATTGATTGCATAGATAGTGTATAGACAAAATTCATATCTTGGCATATCTATTACAGTAAACTTTGACTGCCATCTTCCGAAAATTTCTCCGTAATTTACGGGATTTTGGTATTATATATACATATGTAAATTATGTATTGAAAAGTACCAATCAAATTCTATAATCTATTTCATATCAAAAATCATCTCTCTAATTATACAAGATGGATCCCGTATTTAGTTCAAATTCCTTAAATTCCGACAGCTATTCCGATATGGATATTCACATGAACTCCGAAGACAGTGTAACCGGAATGGATCAACAAATTAGCCATCATCTATTCTGGATGAAGTGGGGATGGGTTCGTAGCTTACTTAGTCATTGGAGACAAGAAGAAGGCGATCCCTTCCATCCACCACATTGCCCTCTTGGCGAAGAACCTGAAGCACTTACCGGCGAACCTGTTCGTAATACCATTTTCTCTCTCATTTCCAGAGTATCTAGTCATGATTATATACTATCTCACATTCTAAATCTTATTCGTCCGCTCGTTCGAACCACCGATCATCCCGGTATAATAGAAGAAGTCAACGAGCTTCGCGCTCGGGTAGTGGCTTTGGAGAATATGGTGCGAAGGTTACAAACACCAGCAGCAGCACCAGCAACATAACCAGTACCACCATCATCAACAACAACAGTACCATTACCAGCATCAACAACCACATCCGCATCCCACACTTCAATATCACATCTAAAAACTGTACTTCAGATATCAACATCATACGCACCGTAGATACCAAGGAGTGCCAACAACAATAAATGATGAAGTACTGATTCATAACTTCATTGAAGAAATATTCTACGGTGATTATGTAATCTCTAAAATCTTAGAGATTATTTATCCCAGTTCTAACCGTAAATCAGATAAATAGAAGGAAGAATAGAAACCCTGACAAGAATGATGCGTAAGGTACAAGCTAGAATTGTTTTACCAACAGTATCAATAGTACCCTTAGCCTCACTAGCACAGTTAGTGCTGTCAACATCATTAGAATCATCAGCACCTCTAACATCACAAGCTCCGCCAGTTCAAGAAAGCACCGTGGACATCATTACGAGTCAACAACTAGTATATTGTATCAATGAGTTATGAAGTAATAACTCAATTCATCTAAAGAATTTATATGTATATCTTATATATATAAATTTTAAAACCATCATGAATCTTTTCGTACTAAGCTATTACGTGTGAATTTTAAGGGGTAGATACTACTCGGTTAATTCATATTACTAATATGCTATGATGTACATCCTTCGTTAACAACTTAACCATCGTTAACTACAAATATCTGTTTCAACTCAATGAATTCCATTTCATAATGAACTTAGTGTATTAATCAATAATATGGTTGATTTTACACTTTCATCTTTGATGCACTCGAAACTTTCTAGAAAACATCATTTGCACCTTGCGAAGTTTGCAAGAATTCCACGAATATCAGCACCCTTCACCAAGGAATATCAATAAGAATAAATAATGAAGTATTGATTTCATTAGCGAAATACTCCGTAAAGATTATGTAATCTTTAATATTTTAGAGATTATTCATTTCTAATTCAAGCCGAAAATCAAATGAGCTTAATATGATATTAACTCATTAAATCTGTATTACATCTGAAGAAAATATACATACATATATTTTCATAAAAACGGTAATAAAAATTCTTTTGTACAAAGTATTAATTGTGAAATCTTTAACGGGTAGGTAATACTCGGGAAATATATAAGTTCACAATTAATATGTTATATTGTACATTCTTCAACTTTGATTAAAAAATTATTAACTATGCTCACAGCGATATACAATCGTTTTCATACAAATTCAATTACATATTATGATATTGACGAATCAGAATCCAAGTCATAACTCTGAACCGGTGAAATCATTCTTAGATCTCTACATCTTTCAAAGCTATACTTTGACTTCAAAACTATGAAAGATCCTTTGGTATTGTTTTTACCAAAAATAACCTTGCAATTCCTTTTCAAAGTATCCAGTATTATCAACCATTCAACCAGTCAACGACGACCTTTCAGACTTGTAATTTTGTCATATACGTTTTCGTTACTGGGGAACCTTTCATGTTCCACCACATTAGTAGTAAATTTACCAACAACTTCATTGATCTTTGACCTTCCGAAAAATCCTTATACTCATTGAAACTGTATCATGTACTCATCCACATCTTGTAACGGCAATTGCCATACCAACTATTAGGAATTAGCAATCAGTATCTTGAAATCTTGTAGCACGTCTACGCCAACAGTTATATGTGTACATATAACGTCTACCTCCTGGACTTACATACTTCGAATGTGAAGTTTCCGAAAACACCCCAAACTACGAAACTAGTTCTCCGAATTTTGGAAAAATGTTGATGAAGCAGCAAAAACTGTAAACGACCTTAACAGTCAAAAGTTTGATGATAAAGAATAATATGGTGGTAAAGCATAGAAAAAGAGAAGGTTTGAAATTGAAAAACGGATTGAGCAGACCATGAAGGAGGCTGTGGACAAATCACAAAGACTAAATCTACCTTCAAAGAATCCAAATGATTCAGAGTCTGCTGAAATCATTAGCGAATACCTTGCTCCTTACTCTAAAACCTTTGCGGACAATATTCTTCATCATCATCTTATCTTAAATATTCTAAGATATCATCGTATCTCCCATTGTAAATATCCTCCATAATTCTGAAGATATTTTTCGAAACCATTCTTATCTGAAATCATTACCTCTTCACGCTATCTGTGTTACATCATAAAAGAAACTATTTTAGTTTCTAAAATCTGAAAAATTCGAAAAAAATGGATGTTTTGAAGTAATGTTGGGAACTGAAGCATGAGTTAGTATAATATAATGACACTTGATCAACGTGATTATATTACAGTAAGTCATGCTGAGTTTCTAATGGAACGTGATAAAGGTTCACAGATCATACCCTCATTATAAACCATGTTACATAACTATTTCATTCTATTTAACCTCTAAACTATCAAGAAAATATTTTCTTAATGATTCGGTTTTTTCGAGGTATTCTGGTAATTTGACAAGTCAGATTGTGCTATTACCGTTTTTTTTTTTTTTTTAAAACATTAATTATGTTCATTCTGAAATTCATACCTACGAATTCTGGACCATTATTCGCTTGATTTAAAGTCGGGAAGATAAAACAAAAGCATGAAGCTTCAAAATATCAATAGGAGTATAAATCACAGTAAATTGGAGAGAGTATTAACTGTGGATGTCAATGATTATGGAAAGACACAAGCAGAGACATCGAAATATAAGGAAAGATATAAAACCCAACAACCACCCAGAAATTACAAACCGTGTATATCAATGCGTATAGCAATATAAAGACACGGGAGAATGAAAAACACTATAACCCCAAGGTAATGGTAGAAGAAAATAACTTCCTCCGGTGGTAGATGAAAAAGAAGAATGACAGATATGAAAGTTAGGAGTATATCAAGAATCAGAACTGGATGAAGCATTTTTACAATCTTTTGAAAATAGGAAATGAGGAAGAAGATGTAAGAGTGATGAAAATAATGAAACGGAAGAGGTCAATTTATAGCGAAATATCAAACATAGCAATCGAGGCAAATTACGCATTTAATCAAAAGAAATCTTAATTTCCTTAAATTCCGAAGAATCAAATCTTATTTAGATTATGAAGATTTTCTATTCCTTAAATTACGGAAATCAATCGTTAATACGTCAAGAGTTAAGACGAATCTCTATTCTTCATTTCACTCTTTTACGATAACTTCTCTCATACGCTTCTAGAAATCAGATTCTTTTATCCATATAATTCAACGGTGATAAAATTCTATTTATCAACTCATATTCGTCATGAAAACATTTCTATTGTTAGCTATGACGACCTCACTTAAATTTCGGAACGAAATTTCTTTAACGGGTAGGTACTGTGATGACCCGGAAATTTCTGACTAAATTTAAACTTTATCTTTAAATGATTTAATGTTTCCGACACGATAAGCAAAGTCTATGAAGTTGAATCTTAAAATTTTAGAACTGTTTCATGTATTAAATTACATTTGACTGCTCTCGACGATTCATGAACAATTATATGTATGTATATATATATATATATATATATATATATATATATATATATATATATATATATGTACAAGTAAAAACGACTTTCCTACCGTAAAACACTATTTGCTACAGTAAAAACACTATTTGATGTCGATGAACTAGCAAACAGAAACAGGATAAGGTGGCCATGCGATCGCATGGCAAAAACACTGAAAACTCATGCGATCGCATGAGGTACTGTAGCAGGCCACATACTATAAAAGCTCGATTCATTCCTCTGTATTATTATTTTTTTTATATTATTATTATTATTATTATTATTATTATTATTATTATTATTATTATTATTATTATTATTATTATTATTATTATTATTAAGATTAATATTATTATTATTAATCTTATTATAATATTATTATTAGTAGTATATACCTAAAATACTACGACGAGGTTATGAGCGTGTCACCTTCAAAATGGGTTTTTGAGCGGGATAAAGTTAAAGAAATTATGGGTTATAGCTATGGAGGTTATGGGTAATGTTCATGGGTATTATTTACAAGTCAAACCTAGTGTTATCATCTATGTTGCGTCTACGTACTTTTCTGCAATATTGAATCACAAAATTGATACGTAAGCATTTATATTTTATCTTTTATATACTAATAGTGTATCCATGTCTAGTGCTCGAGTATATATATTTATGCATGCTCGTATGCAAAATTTTGTCGTTAAACAGTTTATGATGAATCACGAATTAAATACATATATTACTGGTAAAAGGTATATGATATGCATGTTTTTGGAAAGCTGGCGAAAAATCAATGACTTTTCATTTAGATATCGAATAGTTTCGATGAACGGATTAAAAGATATGATCAACTGAATTATGATTGACGTTAATTGAAATTGCTTTTGAATCTGCAATTAAGATTTAAACAACTTGTTTACGAGATTGATAAATTGGATTTTTGAATATTACCAACCGAATAAATGAATCCTTATATAAGGTACGTCTCATTTTGTTAAACAACTGTCAAAATTGACTTTTTGAAACGACTTTGGATAACTTTTGTATGTCGATCTCGAGCATTAGGATTATGATACACTATGACCTGACCTAGCTTGATAGACATTTATTGACCAACATATGTTCTCTAGGTTGAGATCTACGATTATTTGATATTTCGAGTTTCGGTCACATTACGATGAACAACTTTATGTGCTGCTAAGGTGAGTTTCATATGACCCCTTTTACTCAATACATTTTTGGGCTGAGAATACATGCAATTTATTTTAAACGCAATGGTCACAAGTACATACTAAATTCTACACTGAGTTTGAACCGAAAATTCCTTAGCTTTGGTAACTAGTAACTGTCGGTTATAAGAACCGATGGGCGCGAATAGAGGTATATGGATCCATAGGGCTTGATATCCCCGTCCGAGCTAGAGCACTAGCCTTTTAACGGACGTATGCTATTTGAGAAGCGTACACGTTGGTTTGCGTGTATTATTAAGATGATTATACAAAGGGTATAAATTATATATACGTTAAGTTTAGTTACCAGGGTGCTCAATTTCGTAGAATATTTTGATAAACGTTTCTGGATGAAACAACTGAAATCTTGTGATCCAACTTTTATATACAGATTATGCGAAACACTAAAACTATGAATTCACCAACCTTTGTGTTGACACTTGTTAGCATGTTTATTCTCAGATTTCCTAGAAGTCTTCCGCTGTTTGCTTATATGTTAGACAAGCTATGTGCATGAAGTCTTACATGGCATATTTTTCAAGGAAACGTTGCATTCACCAAATCATCACCATGTATCTTATTTTGACTGCATTGTCAACTGAAGTACTATTGTAAACTATTATTTTAGGTGATTGTCTATATGTAGAAATCATCATATGTTGAAAACCTTTGATTTAAATATTCATTTATGGTGTGCCTTTTCAAAAGAATGCAATATTTACAAAACGTATCATATAGAGGTCAAATACCTCGCAATGAAATCGATGAATGACGTGTCCGTCCATATGGATTTGGAGCGATCGTCACAGATAGTAATTGGATCCGACACGTTATAGACCATAATTGAAAGCATGTCAACAGTTGCTTGTTCAACGCTTTCCTTTACAACTGGACGGTAGTTTACCGAAAGGTAATATTCGGAGCAAGTATACTGGACGTGTTGCTTTCCCAATACAAGGTTAGGAAGTGGGTGACATAAAACCATAAGTTTTGAGCTAAAATTTTCAAATCTGAAACCCACAAAACCCACAAAAACAATTTTGCAAACACCGGTGAAGGGTAATTCCGGAAAACTTATCTAGGGTAAAAGCTAGATTGAATTTACAAAAGATCAAATGTTTTCATAAAGATCCAATTTCCTAAAGGATCTAAATTTTCATAGTCATGTGGGACTGTAAACCACATCGTCACTACCATTGTTCATACCGCCGTATTAAAATCACTAATGTACAAAGTGTGAAGAATAAAGAAGTGATTCTAGTATTTTTATTTCAAGACTATATTGCTTGAGGACAAGCAACGCTCAAGTGTGGGAACATTTGATAATGCTAAAAATAAACATATATTTCATAGCATTATCCCTCAAGAAAGACAAGCTTTTAGTTGCAATTGTTCTATTTACAAGTGATATTCATTTAAATAATAAACGGAGAAGACAAAAAGACAGATTCGACGATTTGAAGACGCAAACGACCAAAAACCTAAAAAGTACAAAGTACAATCAAAGTGGTTTAAATTATTGATAAGCAACGTCTCAAAATTACAAGAGTACAAGACGCAAAACGCAAAGTACAAGATATTAAATTGTACGAAAGGACGTTCGAAAATCCGGAACCGGGACCAGAGTCAACTCTCAACGCTCGATGCAACAGAGCAAAAATTACAAGTCAACTATGCACATAAATATAATATAACATATAAATAATTCTTAAAATTATTTATATATTATATATATATTTTTAAAACCGTCGGTAAGAAGCAAACTAACTCATGTGAGCTGGAAAAGCAGGCCATGCGATCGCATGGCCTGGAAGTGAAAAATCCATGCGGTCGCATGACCCAAAAAGTGAGGCCACATTGCTATAAATTTCGCAGTTTCAGTCGAATGTAAACACATCTTTATCTATCTCTCTCTCAAACGTATATATATATATATATATATATATATATATATATATATATATATATATATATATATATATATTATTTTAATTTTAATTTTAATTTTAATAATAAGGGTATGTTAGTGAACGTTGTAAGGGTGTAAGTCGAAATTCTGTCCGTGTAACGCTACGCTATTTTTAATCATTGTAAGTTATGTTCAACCTTTTTAGATTAATGTCTCATAGCTAAGTTATTATTATGCTTATTTAAGCCGAAGTAATCATGATGTTGGGCTAAAATATTAAAGATTGGGTAATTGGGCTTTGTACCATAATTGGGGTTTGGACAAAAGAATGACACTTGTGAAAATTAGACTATGGGCTATTGATGGGCTTTATATTTGTTTAATTAAATGATAGTTTGTTAATTTAATATAAAGATTTACAATTGGACGTACCTATAAATAACCATATACACTCGATCAGACACGATGGGCGGGATATTTATAAGTACTAATAATCGTTCATTTAACCGGACACGGGAATGGATTAATAGTTAATGGATTTATTAAAACAAGGGTGAATTATGTACAAGGACACTTGGCGTAATTGTTAACAAAGTATTAAAACCTTGGGTTACAAGCAGTCGATATCCTGGTGTAATTATTAAACAAAGTATTAAGACCTTGTTACAGTTTAAGTCCCCAATTAGTTGGAATATTTGACTTCGGATATAAGGATAATTTGACGAGGACACTCGCACTTTATATTTATGACTGATGGACTGTTATGGACAAAAATCAGACGGACATATTGAATAATCCAGGACAAAGGACAATTAACCCATGGGAATAAACTAAAAATCAACACGTCAAACATCATGATTACGGAAGTTTAAATAAGCATAATTCCTTTATTTCATATTTAATTGCATTTTTAATTATCGCACTTTAATTTATTGTCATTTTATTTATCGTACTTTTTAATTATCACAATTTTATTTATCGTCATTTTATTTATCGCACTTTTATTTATCTCAATTTCATTATCGTTATTTACTTTACGCTTTAAATTAAGTTATATTTATTTTTAATATTTTACATTAGGTTTTAACTGCGACTTAAGTTTTAAAATCGACAAACCGGTCATTAAACGGTAAAAACCCCTTTTATAATAATAATACTACTTATATATATTTATATTTTTACAAATATAGTTTTAAAAATATAGCGTTAAACTTGGCTAAGATCCCTGTGGAACGAACCGGACTTACTAAAAACTACACTACTGTACGATTAGTACACTGCCTATAAGTGTTGTAGCAAGGTTTAGGTATATCCATTCTATAAATAAATAAATATCTTGTGTAAAATTGTATCGTATTTAATAGTATTTCTTTGTAAAATTTAATAGTATTTTGTATACACCTCGCATAACATCAATTAATTACACTCTCTATCTCATGAGCCTCCTTAGATGCAACAGAGTCCCCAAGTTTCTTCAATTCATTCTTCTGACTTTGATCCTTATTGATTTTGATATTATGAACTGTATCATCATATTTGCCTGGAATTTTACTCTTACGAGTTTATTTTTTTTTTTTTTTTTTTAGGTTTTGCAGACATGATCAATTCATGGAAAAAAGTAGGGAAACAAACAAATTAAACCTAACAGAGATGCTCGTCTCTCATTAATGGATGATTTAAGCGAAAAATTGCTGTGATTTGGAGAAAAAAATGGTGTGAAAATGGCGGATTTGGATGAGCGATGGCGTAACAGAAATTCCCGCCCAAATCGCCCTAGAGAGAGAGAGAGAGTGTAACTAAGTAATTCTGAAGTTAAGTATTAATTTTTTGACACGTAAGGAATATTATACGAAATGTCCCCGTAACTTCAATTTTTGAACGCAAGTTGTCTACTCACACAAATTGCACTTGATCAAGTTTCAAATTAACGAACATAACATCTTACCATAATATGTATTTGTATATATAATAAAATCTTTGTTATTAGAATCTACCAAATCTTATTCTAATATATACGGAGTATAAGGTTTCATTTTCAGGGTTAACGAGAAAGACAAGTTTTTTCACTCAAATGTGTACGGTTTAACTAGATTGTTCCGTGTTTGTGATTGTGATTCGACTCTTTTCTTAGCCACCTCAAGATATAATACTAGTAAAATTTGAGCCTCATACGGTTGTTATGAAAATACCAAAATCCTAACTAACATGCTACCTTAGCTAGAGATGATTCAGAATCTATCAAAAATATTGTTCAAGAACAATAATTTAAAGCACATTAATGGACATGGATGAAGTCATATAGGAGTGAGTAGTGTAGTGTAGTGTGGGAGTAAAAATAAATTAAATGTGGGTGGGGTTTTTGCGTGTACACCAGACCTAAGGTGCATTATATTGGATTACTACTTTACAATTTATGGTAGTTTGCTCCAATTGCTCTTGCTGATGATGGTACAATAATATTTAATGTTTTCCTGTTAGCTGCAATTTTTATAATCATGGCCCTCACCCCAAAAATTCAACAAAACCTGATGCATTCCCTTTGACTTGTGTTATGTACGTGTGCAATTGATCAAGAGACAGCTACATGACAAACAGATTCCCCTCCTTAATATTGTCATCCTTTCCTCTTCAACATTTTCCAGTTTTACATAAATTAAAAATGTTACATCAAGCCCCATTAATTGAATATATATTTGAAGATCTAAGTTTAAAGACCTACATGGCCGGTTGAACTCTTTAATTAACCGGGAAATGGGAATCCTGTAGGTTTCTTTTGTAGCATACATTAAGCTGATTGTAATAAGTGAACTGAAGAAAATAGGAAACAAGTAGGTAGATCACAAAAGTACAGGGCCAGTCCCGAGTATTTAACGGCCTGGAACGAGGTGAAAAAAAGGTCCCGAGTATTCCTAGGGCCTTTGATTGTTATTTTTGGGGATATTATGTTTTGACTTCGTTGCTTCAATTGTATTTCTCTACTAGTTCTCATGCTTTTCAAATCTCTGATTATGTCTGTATATATATAAAAAAAAAAAATTGGGCTCCTAAGCATGCATCCTGACCCTGAGTCCTGAGCGATTGATCACTTTGTTCCCCCTCCAGGCCTCCCTGCAAAAGTACGTGACAAAGTGGACAACTGGATCCGGATTGTTATAGCTAATAGGTTTATTTACCTTAGTATTCCAGATTCGGTATATAGAATCTCGTTGATGACTCGAACGTGCCATGTATGGATGTTAATTTAGTTGCTTCTGTTTTGTGTCAAGTAGTACTTATCGATGCTTATAATTAGCATTTAATTTAAATGCTTCTGTAGAAATAAGGTCATCTAAAGCGTTAAAAAGGAGTACTTTATAGAGTGGTGGTTGGCTTATGGAGTCATGGATTAATGATGCTTTATAAAGTATCATTTAGGTATCTTTTATTGGAACACAAGTCCCTTATACTCACAGAAGAAAGAAAATAAGGAATGAAATTTTATTAACATTGATATGCAAAATAAACTAAAGAGCAATATATGCGTAAAGACTACATTGCTACTACTTCTACATTCATAATAAAAATTGACAGTGTATATAACCAATGACACTTACAAACGTGTGCCTAGAATTAGCACATCACCACTACCCATTTCAACCAATGTAAACTACTCCCACTCTAACTTAATACTCGGTACTACACTAGCCCCACGTACCACTTGTTAATCCATATGATTCGGTCCACAAGGAATACCAAATCCAATTACAAAATAATTAACTTAAACTATTAATTAAACTAATACCTAATAAAACTATAGTCAACATTTAACAAAATATTAACTAAAGTATTAAACCAAAATTAAAACCATGGAACAAGTACTATAGACAAAACTGATTACACCAACAATCACCCCCTTAATCGATTCGTCTATATTGCTCATTATCCACACTTGTAACATATAATACGGCTTTCCCGGACACATTCCACACCATCTCGACTATTCCCAGACACCCGACCTCTTCCCCGGTCAAGTCCATAGTCATCTCGGTTTGAACTGTTCAACACCATCTCGACTCACCCAGACTCCCGACCTCTTCCCCCAGCACGTCCACAGCCATCTCAGTTTGAACCTCCATAGCCACAATGTATACACCGTGTGTCTTTTCGATTTCACAAACTTGTTCCAAGAGCCTTTTACACCGCCCAAGAAAACAAGCCGAACACGCTATCACGTTTTTTTGTACCTCCACCGGTTAGTCTCTTTTCACGAACAAATTTACCCCGCTTATTTGACAACAACCTTTGATCGCTTCGACTTTTCTGGATCAATCTGCTCAAAGAAATTCTTTCACCACCCAAGAAAACAAACCCTAGCCACGGGCTCTAACGATTTATTGTCCCCGGTTAATTTCTTCTCATGAAACTCTTACACCACCCAAGAAAACAAACCCACCTGGTTCTAACGATTTCTTGTCCCCGGTTCAGTTTCATCCCACGAACAACACGATCCTAATTGAAGCCGCACCTTAGCTCTGATACCAATTGTTGGAACACAAGTCCCTTATACTCACACAAGAAAGAAAATACGGAATGAAATTTTATTAACATTGATATGCAAAATAAACTAAAGAGCAATATATGCGTAAAGATTACATTGCTACCATTACTAGAAAAAATGAGCTTTGGAACCTGTTTTTAAGACCTTTGGAACCGTTTTAGAAGAGGTTTCTATCAGTAGGGGTTCCAAAAGTATAGAACCGGTTATAAAAGCGATTCCTTTGCCTGACTTTAGAAACCTCTTTTTTGGTAGAAACAGGTTCCTATGCTTGATTAAAGAAACCTCTTTTTGTTTAAAAACCGGTTTCTATGTGTTTTGAAAAAAAAAATAATAATAATACGGAGTAATAATTTTTTTTCTTAATTCTTATAGTAACAAAAACAAGTTCTTGCTAGAAACTTACAAATGTTGAGAACGAATCAATATATTGATGTTTAATATTAAACTTATATATGTATACCAATAAAGTTGCATATATTAATGTTAATGTTAATTATCTTAATAAGATATATGAATTCAAATATACAAAAATGTGGATTGGAAATACACGAGTAAACTACTACTAGTAATAAAAAAGGTAGTGTCGCTGCTTCTTGACGGCCTTGGAATTTGGCCAAATTTATTTCAACTTTGAGTTCTTCTTGTTGCTTGATGTCTTTTTGGTTAAGGGTCGTTGATGCAATATTACCTACACAAACAAAAGAAAATATTTAAATATCACAACCAAGTAAGTAAGTAAACAGAGTGGTGTTACATAACAAATATTAAATAAAACTTAACAAAAAGATCAGAACCTGTGGTTGAGACTTGAGACAGTGGATTATTATCCATGATTATACTGAAAATGTAAGTTTTAGCAATGTTTTAATAGCCGAGTTCAAAATAGTATTCATGTGCTACTTATCCAGAGTACTATTTCTCATAAATAGTATAGAACGAGGGTTTTTCGGAATTAATTATAAATAGCAAATTTTTTTGTGAAGTGGTGGAAGTAAGTGGAGATGGTAGAGTGTAAAGGGTTTTAGATCTTAATCAAAATATTATACTGCTACTAACACTCATTTAAATTTCCATTTTCCGCTTTTGGTCCCTCTAAAAAATTACAAAAATGGAACCGGTTTTAAATAAGAAAGAGGTTCCAAACATTTAAAACCGGTTTTAATAAAAAAAGGAGTTCTTAAAATTGAAGTAAAGGGAACGGTTTTTTACGAAAAAGAGGTTCCAAAAGTTGGAAGTGACTTTTAGTTAAAAAGAGGTTTCTAAAGTGAGCCAAAGAAACCGGTTTTTATGTTAACCTTTAAAAACCGGTCTCATATGTTTTTTGAAATCGGTTTTTTTCGACTTTTCTAAAAAGAGGTTTTAAAAAGGAGTTTCTTTGATCATTTTGTAGTAGTGTACTATTACAAATTGGCAGTATATAGCCAATGACACTTACAAACGTGTGCCTAGAATTAGCACATCACCACTACCCATTTCAACAAATGTAAACTACTCCCACTCTAACTTAATACTCGGTACTACACTAGCCCCACGTACCACTAGTTAATCCATATGATTCGGTCCACAAGGAATACCAAATCCAATTCCAAAATAATTAACTTAAACTATTAATTAAACTAATACCTAATAAAACTATAGTCTGTTATAATTCAGTAGGCTTATAACTACCTTTAGTGGTTTGATTCTTGATGTTATAATTCAGTAGGCTTATAACTACCTTTAGTGATTTGATTCTTGATTAAGAATGCTAATAATGAAGTGTAAGAACAAAGATGATAAAGGAGAGAAAGAAAGAAACACTTTGTAAGTGTGAGAAAATGGTGCAAGTTTAATGCTTGCATTCATGGCTATTTATAGCAAAAATATCACAAGTTTAGGTAATACAATAATATTACTTTTGTGTATCAATAATTGACTATCCATTTATATATATATTTATATATTATAACATAGTCAACATTTAACAAAATATTAACTAAAGTATTAAACCAAATTTAAAACCATGGAACAAGTACTATAGACAAAACCGATTACACCTAACATCTTTTGGTAGGCGTTGTTTTGTTATTTCAAGCATATGATTCGGATGAATTTTTGTCGTCTTTGTGAGATGCTTTGAGATAGAGACCTTTTTGATTGTTCGGCTTTTCAAGCAAATGTAACATCATAATATATGATCAAGTGCCATAAAATATAAACACCATTGCATAAAAGCCTAGCATCTAAATGTCTAATGATCAAGCCAATTTTGACTTGAGTGCATATTGTGAGGGAACCGCCTCTTTACACTCCGGGTGGCTGTAGTAACCCGTCGAGATAGTTCTCATCGAGGGTGGTAAAGAGGGGTTGATGGTGGTGTTGGTGGTTGACTTTTGCCGAGCCTCCATGAATATTGATGAGAGGAGAAGGGGATTCTCCATCTCATGTTGTGTATGTGTGTGTAGAATGAGTAGGATCTGCAGAAATCCTCCTTATTCCTCCTTGTATAGAAAAGAGAGGGCCAAGCCCACTAAAGGTGGTCCACTAAAAGGAGCCCAGCAATAGCCCGTTAATATATAGCTTGCCATTAGTAATTCACGGACTAAATAATATAGAAGCCCATCAAGAGTGGCCTATTAGCATAGCCCAATGAGATGGCCCGTGGGTATTGATAATACACACATCATTAAGTCCCCCAAGTTCGATATGACAAGCTCATACGTGTCATGTCGAACTTCTTCAATCATATCGTCCATGCGACAACCACAAGGAACTAATGGGCCAAGTACCTCCAAAAGATGTCATCGCCGATGACGAGCATGCAACGATGCCAGATAACTAATAGGGTTTGAAAACTCTATTTCAACCAACGTCTTGCGCAACAGACGTCGTCAAGTCCCCCAAGTTCAATATGATGGACTAACACACGTCATGTTGAACTTTTTCACATATCATTCTAAATAACCCCAAAAGATATCATCCCAGTCGATGATGAATCTGTAACGAGTTCAAATAACGAAAGTGCGACAATTAGCGTTTGAAATCTCCATCAAAACAAAAGAAACAACAATCGCGAGCTTGTAGTTTCTCAAAAGGCTAATGACGAGTTCAATCGTCTAAGTGCAACTATCTCGGTTGTCTTCTCTAGGGGACTTGTTGCTAACAACTATAACTGTTTTTTTATTATTGTTGATGGATGCAATCAAACAATATTATGAATGAAAATATGTAATTATATCTGCCGTATTACAATTACTTTCATTGATGTGTATCATTTCGATAATATTTGACACGCTGTCGTCGTCACGGTAGCGTGGCATTTCAAGGTTATACTTGATAAATTTGTCATGACATGCATGTATCTAGACCATGCCGGGATGGACGCGACGGGTACGAAACCCGAAGGCATCCCGTTACGGTGTCACTTAGGAGTAGGTTCAACGCGAAGCGCCGTTCATGCCGTTCGAAAGCTAGAATATTCTTTGTTCAAGGCATGCGTAACATATGAATGGACTTACATTATTACATTCTTACGAAACACCGAAGTGGTGCCATAGACAGTTACATAACACGTTCATTAAAATTGGGACACGAAATGTTTAAATTAATAAGCAACCAAGAAGAAGTCTGATGCGCAACGCGCCTATGAAGTTTGGTGATCAGCCAAAGCAAAATGAGAACCTAATAGTTCGTCAAATGTAATACTTCTTCAGATTGGTTGCATGCCATGCTCGTGGCACAAGTATTCCGTCAGGTGTCTCTAAGTGGCACGGTAATTTTTCAACCACTGCATAGGGGCCTTCCTAATTTGGCCTAAATTTACCAACATCCTCTACCTGTCTCACATGATTATTGTGCCTAAGTAAATCACCTGGATGGAACAAACGTGATTTCACACGCTGGTTATAATGACGCCAGGAATACATCTTGCAAAAGCGTACTGAAATATGAACTATAGCATGGTATAGCATCTCAGTCCCCCAAGTTCGGTATGATATTATGCAAAATGTCATATTGAACTTGTATATCGTGCTTGACAGCTTTAAGCCCGGATCAGGACTTGTTAATCCACTTCGGAGGTGCGCCGCGGTACGACACTTAGGGCATCACACGAACCTTTACTTGGTGACGTATCATAGCACTTACCCGAAGGCGTCACGTGAGCTCTTACTCGGTTGCGTATCTTAGCACTTATCCGATGGCATCTCGTGAGCTTTTACTCGGTGGCGCGACGTGGCTCTTACCAGATGGTGTGACGTTAGCTCTTACTCAGAGGTGCGACATGGCTCTTACCCGATGGTGTGACGTAGCTCTTACTCGGAGGCGCGACGTGGCTCTTACCCGATGGAGCCACGTGAGCTCTTACTCGGAGGCGCGACGTGGCTCTTACCCGATGGCGTCACGTGAGCTCTTACTCGGTGGCGTATCGTAGCTCTTACCCGATGGTGTCACGTGACTAGACTCAGAGGCGCGACGTGGCACCTGATGCGGTGCCATGGGTTTACGTAGCATGGCCATGGAATTATTGTATGACGTCATGAGGTTACACTAAATAGGGACTTGTACTTTACCTCCATAACAAACTTCAAATGCGGTTCTGTTACGGTCTTATTTTGGTGCCGTAATGTATGTAGTTATACCTCCATAGCGGACTTCAAATGTATGCCATGGACTTACACTAAAAAGCCATGGACTTATAATACGTTGCAAATAGGCTTGCATTTAACGACCATGATCTTCACTTGCGCATTCATAACCATCCTCGTCATTCAAGACCATGGAAACCTGCCAGCAGCTCATAAAGAAAATCATGTTAAACCATATTAAATTGCAATTCAAGCCATGTGAAGCCATACACTTGTATAATATGCCTTAAACAAAACTCTAACAAGAATCATTAGATGAGCAAATATACCGATAAGATCAATAACTATACAAATACCGTTGCAAGGTATATACCGAAACCATCGCAAGACAGCCATCACTAAACCACGTAGCACTATTTAAACCATGATTTTGTACGATGTAGAGATGTATCATAAGTTTATGCACGATGTACCAACTCGGAATTCGGAGGGCATCCAAATGTAGTTGCATCATACGACATATTAAAAACATTAACAAAATTTTAGTTAGATGATATGTCACATAAAGTACATGACCAAGTATACTCGATGAATGATAGAACTGATTAATGACAAGTGACAACCTGAAAGTACCTCATGGACGTACATGCACCAAAAATTATGTATCATCCCGCAATTTGATAGAGCATTTACGAAGCCTTTAGCCAGCGGTGTCATGGAGGAGTGACGCTACCCAAAGGTGTTACGTTACCACCACAAAAACAGATGTGAGTGATCGTACGTTATCTAATCGAGATAAGTTTTTACAGTGTCTCCACGTGAGGACTTGATCCAATAGTTCTTCATCACCAAAATTCAACAGTTTCGATCAACCTTGGGCGGTTTCATTATCCACACTATCGGCAATTACCCTTATGTAATTAATCTGAGAATTTCATCATTTGAAGGTTTCTCAAATTATCTTTATATAAATCTTCACGCCTTAACGTGCTATGTAGTCATGTCGTAAAGTACTTCGTAGTATAGTAATTATTACTATCAGTAGAGATCAAATCCACGTGTACGCTATGCATTTGGTCTTGTACAGCATAATATAACCATCGTTAAGTGACGTTACTTCATATGAAAATAGCTACCTCCACAGCATAACGTACATTATGCATTTTATTAAATACATCATAAGGTGATATCAAGAAATATAATATTTTATTTTATAATGTATATATAAAATCAGATTTGATCACATGATGATGATGATGATGATGATAGGTAGAGAAACCACTACAATCTTCCAACTACACTACACTTGCTAGTAAATTAGAGCAATATGCTTATTCCGTTACACGTAGTGCTTAATCTTTCCAAATTCATGCCAAATTTGAGTTACTTGCCGAAAAAAAAGAAAAATATTGGCTTCTTCTATGTTTCTTCATCTATTCTCTTTCTTTTGTTTCAAAAAATGTAAGCGAGCAACGCGCTAGGTAAATAATCATGGCATATATCCAAGCTTGGAGAATATCTCAAGCCGCAACTTTCATCCGGAATTGCAACGTGATGTCATTACATCCGGAATGGCATCGGTTGACTCAATGCATCACGCACCGGAATGGTATCACATCCGGGAGACATCACGTACGAGAATAACATCCTGCAAATGAATCACATGATAATTTACAACATCGGGAGCCGGGGGTAATCACACCCCAATGGAATGATCGCTTCGTCGTCACATCCGAACTGCATCACATTACAACGGACGTCAAGTGTATGCTGTCACGTAACGGATTTAACTTTACCCCCATAGGTCTTCAAATGTGGTGCTGTAATGCAGTAACGGGCCTGGAAGTCTCAAACGTAATGAACCTAAATGCTCATGCCGTAACGGACTTAGCCTTACCGCTAGCAAATGAAAGGACCCGTCCTAATCCATCTGGACGAAGTCACCAACAACTGGTTCCATTGCGATGATCGACTCCAAATACTGTCTTTAAAATGAGTAAATGCACAGCGGAATGTTTCTTTTATACCTGAGAATAAACATGCTTTCAAGTGTCAACCAAAAGGTTGGTGAGTTCATAAGTTTATCATAAAACAATAAAATTTATCATTTTGATAGACCACAAGATTTAAATCCTGCATGTTACAAATGGGCCCGAATCCTATAACCACCTGTAATGCAAATGTGATATCTTTTAAATACAGTACACCTTTCTCGTGTACGAAACTATTTTTCATAATCTTAGTAACCGTACACATATCTTGTGAACAAAATAACATACACATAACCTATGTATAAAATTATTCTCTAGATACATAACATTCATATCAATTGGTGGCAATTATCATGTCTACATAATTCAATGGTGGCAATTATCATGTTCACATAATTCAATGGTGGCAATTATCATGTCCACATAATTCAACGGTGGCAATTATCATGTCCACATAATTCAACAATAATCCGTAGAACTTCTGTCTGCATCATAATTTATTCGAGGAATGTTTTACTTGTGTCTATCTCGTCAAACATTTATAAAAGCATTTCATGTATTCGCAGTTCAAAATATATTTCAACAGCATTTAATAAAGCAGTTGTAAAAACAGCGCAAGTATTCTCAGTTTCAAAAATGTAAAGATTAAAAGGGAATCAAATGAAACTCACATTACTGTATTTTGTAATAAAAATACATATGACGATATTGAACAAATGCAGGGTTGATCTCGGATTCACGAACCTATATCATTTGTATATATATATTAAAATGTATAATCTTAATATATTATACTTATTTAGTTTGTGTATATATTCAAAATGTTGAATATCTATATATCTAGTTATATTAATATATCCATCTTTATATATTTAATTGTTTAGTGTTATATTCAAAATTTCAATAGTTTGATATATATAAATATTTATTTAAATAATATTATTAGGTTTGATATATATATATAGGTGAAATGTCCCGTTCTTATTGATTAAAAACGTTCCATATTAATTGATTTCGTTGCGAGGTTTTGACCTCTATATGAGATGTTTTTCAAAGACTGCATTCATTTTTAAACAAACCATAACCTTTATTTCATCAATAAAGGTTTAAAAAGCTTTACGTAGATTATCAAATAACGATAATCTAAAATATCCTGTTTACACACGACCATTACATAATGGTTTACAATACAAATATGTTACAACAAAATAAGTTTCTTGAATGCAGTTTTTACACAATATCATACAAGCATGGACTCCAAATCTTGTCCTTATTTAAGTATGCGACAGCGGAAGCTCTTAATAATCACCTGAGAATAAACATGCTTAAAACGTCAACAAAAATGTTGGTGAGTTATAGGTTTAACCTATATATATCAAATCGTAACAATAGACCACAAGATTTCGTATTTCAATACACATCCCATACATAGAGATAAAAATCATTCATATGGTGAACACCTGGTAACCGACAATAACAAGATGCATATATAAGAATATCCCCATCATTCCGGGACACCCTTCGGATATGATATAAATTTCGAAGTACTAAAGCATCCGGTACTTTGGATGGGGTTTGTTAGGCCCAATAGATCTATCTTTAGGATTCGCGTCAATTAGGGTGTCTGTTCCCTAATTCTTAGATTACCAGACTTAATAAAAAGGGGCATATTCGATTTCGATAATTCAACCATAGAATGTAGTTTCACGTACTTGTGTCTATTTTGTAAATCATTTATAAAACCTGCATGTATTCTCATCCCAAAAATATTAGATTTTAAAAGTGGGACTATAACTCACTTTCACAGATTTTTACTTCGTCGGGAAGTAAGACTTGGCCACTGGTTGATTCACGAACCTATAACAATATATACATATATATCAAAGTATGTTTAAAATATATTTACAACACTTTTAATATATTTTGATGTTTTAAGTTTATTAAGTCAGCTGTCCTCGTTAGTAACCTACAACTAGTTGTCCACAGTTAGATGTACAGAAATAAATCGATAAATATTATCTTGAATCAATCCACGACCCAGTGTATACGTATCTCAGTATTGATCACAACTCAAACTATATATATTTTGGAATCAACCTCAACCCTGTATAGCTAACTCCAACATTCACATATAGAGTGTCTATGGTTGTTCCGAAATATATATAGATGTGTCGACATGATAGGTCGAAACATTGTATACGTGTCTATGGTATCTCAAGATTACATAATATACAATACAAATTGATTAAGTTATGGTTGGAATAGATTTGTTACCAATTTTCACGTAGCTAAAATGAGAAAAATTATTCAATCTTGTTTTACCCATAACTTCTTCATTTTAAATCCGTTTTGAGTGAATCAAATTGCTATGGTTTCATATTGAACTCTATTTTATGAATCTAAACAGAAAAAGTATAGGTTTATAGTCGGAAAAATAAGTTACAAGTCATTTTTGTAAAGGTAGTCATTTCAGTCGAAAGAACGACGTCTAGATGACCATTTTAGAAAACATACTTCCACTTTGAGTTTAACCATAATTTTTGGATATAGTTTTATGTTCATAATAAAAATCATTTTCTCAGAATAACAACTTTTAAATCAAAGTTTATCATAGTTTTTAATTAACTAACCCAAAACAGCCCGCGGTGTTACTACGACGGCGTAAATCCGGTTTTACGGTGTTTTTCGTGTTTCCAGGTTTTAAATCATTAAGTTAGCATATCATATAGATATAGAACATGTGTTTAGTTGATTTTAAAAGTCAAGTTAGAAGGATTAACTTTTGTTTGCGAACAAGTTTAGAATTAACTAAACTATGTTCTAGTGATTACAAGTTTAAACCTTCGAATAAGATAGCTTTATATGTATGAATCGAATGATGTTATGAACATCATTACTACCTTAAGTTCCTTGGATAAACCTACTGGAAAAGAGAAAAATGGATCTAGCTTCAATGGATCCTTGGATGGCTCGAAGTTCTTGAAGCAGAATCATGACACGAAAACAAGTTCAAGTAAGATCATCACTTGAAATAAGATTGTTATAGTTATAGAAATTGAACCAAAGTTTGAATATGATTATTACCTTGTATTAGAATGATAACCTACTGTAAGAAACAAAGATTTCTTGAGGTTGGATGATCACCTTACAAGATTGGAAGTGAGCTAGCAAACTTGAAAGTATTCTTGATTTTATGAAACTAGAACTTTTGGAATTTATGAAGAACACTTAGAACTTGAAGATAGAACTTGAGAGAGATCAATTAGATGAAGAAAATTGAAGAATGAAAGTGTTTGTAGGTGTTTTTGGTCGTTGGTGTATGGATTAGATATAAAGGATATGTAATTTTGTTTTCATGTAAATAAGTCATGAATGATTACTCATATTTTTGTAATTTTATGAGATATTTCATGCTAGTTGCCAAATGATGGTTCCCACATGTGTTAGGTGACTCACATGGGCTGCTAAGAGCTGATCATTGGAGTGTATATACCAATAGTACATACATCTAAAAGCTGTGTATTGTACGAGTACGAATACGGGTGCATACGAGTAGAATTGTTGATGGAACTGAACGAGGATGTAATTGTAAGCATTTTTGTTAAGTAGAAGTATTTTGATAAGTGTATTCAAGTCTTTCAAAAGTGTATAAATACATATTAAAACACTACATGTATATACATTTTAACTGAGTCGTTAAGTCATCGTTAGTCGTTACATGTAAGTGTTGTTTTGAAACCTTTAGGTTAACGATCTTGTTAAATGTTGTTAACCCAATGTTTATAATATCAAATGATATTTTAAATTATTATATTATCATGATATTATCATGTATGAATATCTCTTAATATGAAATATATACATTAAATGTCTTTACAACGATAATCGTTACATATATGTCTCGTTTAAAAATCATTAAGTTAGTAGTCTTGTTTTTACATATGTAGTTCATTGTTAATATACTTAATGATATATTTACTTATCATAGTATCATGTTAACTATATATATATATCCATATATATGTCATCATATAGTTTTTACAAGTTTTAACGTTCGTGAATCACCGGTCAACTTGGGTGGTCAATTGTCTATATGAAACATATTTCAATTAATCAAGTCTTAACAAGTTTGATTGCTTAACATGTTGGAAACATTTAATCATGTAAATATCAATCTCAATTAATATATATAAACATGGAAAAGTTCGGGTCACTACAGTACCTACCCGTTAAATAAATTTCGTCCCGAAATTTTAAGCTGTTGAAGGTGTTGACGAATCTTCTGGAAATAGATGCGGGTATTTCTTATTCATCTGATCTTCACGTTCCCAGGTGAACTCGGGTCCTCTACGAGCATTCCATCGAACCTTAACAATTGGTATCTTGTTTTGCTTAAGTCTTTTAACCTCACGATCCATTATTTCGACGGGTTCTTCGATGAATTGAAGTTTTTCGTTGATTTGGATTTCATCTAACGGAATAGTGAGATCTTCTTTAGCAAAACATTTCTTCAAATTCGAGACGTGGAAAGTGTTATGTACAGCCGCGAGTTGTTGAGGTAACTCTAGTCGGTAAGCTACTGGTCCGATACGATCAATAATCTTGAATGGTCCAATATATCTTGGATTTAATTTCCCTCGTTTACCAAATCGAACAACGCCTTTCCAAGGTGCAACTTTAAGCATGACCATCTCTCCAATTTCAAATTCTATATCTTTTCTTTTAATGTCAGCGTAGCTCTTTTGTCGACTTTGGGCGGTTTTCAACCGTTGTTGAATTTGGATGATCTTCTCGGTAGTTTCTTGTATAATCTCCGGACCCGTAATCTGTCTATCCCCCACCTCACTCCAACAAATCGGAGACCTGCACTTTCTACCATAAAGTGCTTCAAACGGCGCCATCTCAATGCTTGAATGGTAGCTGTTGTTGTAGGAAAATTCTGCTAACGGTAGATGTCGATCCCAACTGTTTCCGAAATCAATAACACATGCTCGTAGCATGTCTTCAAGCGTTTGTATCGTCCTTTCGCTCTGCCCATCAGTTTGTGGATGATAGGCAGTACTCATGTCTAGACGAGTTCCTAATGCTTGCTGTAATGTCTGCCAGAATCTTGAAATAAATCTGCCATCCCTATCAGAGATAATAGAGATTGGTATTCCATGTCTGGAGACGACTTCCTTCAAATACAGTCGTGCTAACTTCTCCATCTTGTCATCTTCTCTTATTGGTAGGAAGTGTGCTGATTTGGTGAGACGATCAACTATTACCCAAATAGTATCAAAACCACTTGCAGTCCTTGGCAATTTAGTGATGAAATCCATGGTAATGTTTTCCCATTTCCATTCCGGGATTTCGGGTTGTTGAAGTAGACCTGATGGTTTCTGATGCTCAGCTTTGACCTTAGAACACGTCAAACATTCTCCTACGTATTTAGCAACATCGACTTTCATACCCGGCCACCAAAAATGTTTCTTGAGATCCTTGTACATCTTTCCCGTTCCAGGATGTATTGAGTATCTGGTTTTATGAGCTTCTCTAAGTACCATTTCTCTCATATCTCCAAATTTTGGTACCCAAATCCTTTCAGCCCTATACCGGGTTCCGTCTTCCCGAATATTAAGATGCTTCTCTGATCCCTTGGGTATTTCATCCTTTAAATTTCCCTCTTTTAAAACTCCTTGTTGCACCTCCTTTATTTGAGTAGTAAGGTTATTATGAATCATTATATTCATAGATTTTACTCGAATGGGTTCTCTGTCCTTCCTGCTCAAGGCATCGGCTACCACATTTGCCTTTCCCGGGTGGTAACGAATCTCAAAGTCGTAATCATTCAACAATTCAATCCACCTACGCTGCCTCATATTCAGTTGTTTCTGATTAAATATGTGTTGAAGACTTTTGTGGTCGGTATATATAATACTTTTGACCCCATATAAGTAGTGCCTCCAAGTCTTTAATGCAAAAACAACCGCGCCTAATTCCAAATCATGCGTCGTATAATTTTGTTCGTGAATCTTCAATTGTCTAGACGCATAAGCAATCACCTTCGTTCGTTGCATTAATACACAACCGAGACCTTGCTTTGATGCGTCACAATAAATCACAAAATCATCATTCCCTTCAGGCAATGACAATATAGGTGCCGTAGTTAGCTTTTTCTTCAATAACTGAAACGCTTTCTCTTGTTCATCATTCCATTCAAATTTCTTCCCTTTATGCGTTAATGCAGTCAAGGGTTTTGCTATTCTGGAAAAGTCTTGGATGAACCTTCTGTAGTAACCAGCTAGTCCTAAAAACTGGCGTATGTGTTTCGGAGTTTTCGGGGTTTCCCACTTTTCAACAGTTTCTATCTTTGCCGGATCCACCTTAATACCTTCTTTGTTCACTATGTGACCGAGGAATTGAACTTCTTCCAACCAAAATGCACACTTTGAAAACTTAGCGTACAATTCTTCCTTCCTCAATACTTCTAACACCTTTCTCAAATGTTCACCGTGTTCTTGGTCATTCTTTGAGTAAATAAGTATGTCATCAATGAAAACAATGACAAACTTGTCAAGGTATGGTCCACACACTCGGTTCATAAGGTCCATGAACACAGCTGGTGCATTAGTTAAACCAAACGGCATGACCATAAACTCGTAATGACCGTAACGTGTTCTGAAAGCAGTCTTTGGAATATCATCTTCTTTCACCCGCATTTGATGATACCCGGAACGTAAGTCAATCTTTGAATAAACAGACGAGCCTTGTAGTTGATCAAATAAGTCATCGATTCTCGGTAGTGGGTAGCGGTTCTTGATGGTAAGTTTGTTCAACTCTCGGTAGTCGATACACAACCTGAATGTACCATCTTTCTTCTTGACAAACAAAACAGGAGCTCCCCACGGTGATGTGCTTGGTCGAATGAAACCACGCTCTAAAAGTTCTTGTAATTGGCTTTGTAGTTCTTTCATCTCGCTGGGTGCGAGTCTGTAAGGAGCACGAGCTATTGGTGCAGCTCCTGGTACAAGATCTATTTGAAATTCAACGGATCGATGTGGGGGTAATCCCGGTAATTCTTTCGGAAATACATCGGGAAATTCTTTTGCAATTTGAACATCATTGATGCTCTTTTCTTCAGTTTGTACTTTCTCGACGTGTGCTAGAACAGCATAGCAACCTTTTCTTATTAGTTTTTGTGCCTTCAAATTACTAATAAGATGTAGCTTCGTGTTTCCCTTTTCTCCGTACACCATTAAGGGTTTTCCTTTTTCTCGTATAATGCGAATTGCATTTTTGTAACAAACGATCTCCGCTTTCACTTCTTTCAACCAGTCCATACCGATTATCACATCAAAACTCCCTAACTCTACTGGTATCAAATCAATCTTAAATGTTTCGCTAACCAGTTTAATTTCTCGATTCCGACATATATTATCTGCTGAAATTAATTTACCATTTGCTAATTCGAGTAAAAATTTACTATCCAAAGGCGTCAATGGACAACTTAATTTAGCACAAAAATCTCTACTCATATAGCTTCTATCCGCACCCGAATCAAATAAAACGTAAGCAGATTTATTGTCAATAAGAAACGTACCCGTAACAAGCTCCGGGTCTTCCTGTGCCTCTACCGCATTAATATTGAAAACTCTTCCACGGCCTTGTCCATTCGTGTTCTCCTGGTTCGGGCAATTTCTAATAATGTGGCCTGGTTTTCCACATTTATAACAAACTACATTGGCATAACTTGCTCCGACACTACTTGCTCCGCCATTACTCGTTCCGACACCATTTGTTCCTTTCGTTCTATTAACCCCTGGTCCATAGACCTCACACTTCGCCGCGCTATGACCATTTCTTTTACACTTGTTGCAAAATTTGGTGCAGAACCCCGAGTGATTCTTTTCACACCTTTGGCATAGTTGCTTCTGATTGTTGTTGTTGTTGCGGTTATTATTGTTGTTGGGATGATTATTGTAGTTGTTGTTGTTGTTGTTGTTGTTGGGCCGTTTGTTGTAGTTGCGATTGATGTTGCGATTGTTGGGATAATTGTTGCGATTATTGTTGTAATTGCTGTTGTTGTTGTATTGGTGATTCTTATCACCGTTTTCCTCCCACTTTCTTTTGACTTGCTTCACATTGGCCTCTTCAGCAGTCTGTTCTTTAATTCTTTCTTCAATCTGGTTCACTAGTTTGTGAGCCATTCTACATGCCTGTTGTATGGAGGCGGGCTCGTGTGAACTTATATCTTCTTGGATTCTTTCCGGTAATCCTTTCACAAACGCGTCGATCTTCTCTTCCTCATCTTCGAATGCTCCCGGACACAATAGGCACAATTCTGTGAATCGTCTTTCGTACGTGGTAATATCAAATCCTTGGGTTCGTAACCCTCTAAGTTCTGTCTTGAGCTTATTAACCTCGGTTCTGGGACGGTACTTCTCGTTCATCAAGTGCTTGAATGCTGACCACGGTAGTGCGTACGCATCGTCTTGTCCCACTTGCTCTAGATAGGTATTCCACCATGTTAACGCAGAACCTGTGAAGGTATGCGTAGCGTACTTCACTTTGTCCTCTTCAGTACACTTACTTATGGCAAACACCGATTCAACCTTCTCGGTCCACCGTTTCAATCCGATCGGTCCTTCGGTTCCATCAAATTCCAAAGGTTTGCAGGCAGTGAATTCTTTGTAGGTGCATCCTACACGATTTCCTGTACTGCTAGATCCAAGGTTATTGTTGGTATGTAGCGCAGCCTGTACTGCGGCTATGTTTGAAGCTAGAAAAGTACGGAATTCCTCTTCATTCATATTCACGGTGTGTCGAGTAGTCGGTGCCATTTCCTTCAAAATAGTTAAATGGAACAAGTTAATCATACAGAATATTAAGAGTAGTTAATAGTATTTCGTAGCATAATATGAACTCATTTATAAAAGCTTTTTCTTCATATTAGCGTTTTATAAGTTTAAATTCGGGTAGTACCTACCCGTTAAGTTCATACTTAGTAGCTAATATACAATTCAACTACTACAATTCTATATGAAAAACTGATTATAATAATATTTCGCGTTCAAACTTTTACACAATATTTTACAAACTTACAATACCGCTTATTTTACATATTGCACACAATAAATTTGATACAAGATGGTTGTGAAGATAATTCTAGCTAGTACACAAGTCGTTCAGCAAAGGCAATAAAGACACGTAATTCATACGTCCAGAAACAAGTCATGCATTCTGGTTTTACTAGGATTACTTCCCATCCTTGGTCTTGTGGAACATAACCGTTATGGCCGTTGATAAGACAGCGTGTTGTAACGTCGTCAAAGGGACGAGGGTTACGTAATGTCCAACAGTCCCGTAACAATCTAAAAACCTCATTTCTTACCCCAATTACCGACTCCGTCACTTGTGGGAACGTTTTGTTTAATAGTTGTAGCCCGATGTTCTTGTTCTCACTTTGGTGAGAAGCGAACATTACTAATCCGTAAGCATAACATGCTTCTTTATGTTGCATGTTAGCCGCTTTTTCTAAATCACGAAGTCCAATATTCGGATATATTGAGTCAAAATAATTTCTTAACCCATTGCGTAAAATAGCATTTGGGTTCCCCGCAATATATGCGTCAAAGTAAACACATCGTAACTTATGGATTTCCCAATGTGATATCCCCCATCTTTCGAACGAAAGCCTTTTATAAACCAAGGCATTCTTGGAACGTTCTTCGAATGTCTTACAAACTGATCTCGCCTTAAATAGTTGTGCCGAAGAATTCTGGCCGACTCTAGACAAGATTTCATCAATCATGTCTCCGGGTAGGTCTCTTAAAATATTGGGTTGTCTATCCATTTTGTGTTTTTAAACTGTAAAATAGACAAGAGTTAGATTCATAAAAAAAATACTTATTAATACAAGCAATTTTTACATATATCATAAAGCATAAGAACACTATATTCCATATATTACACCACACGAATACAACTATCTTATTCCGACTCGCTCGTTTCTTCTTCTTCGGTTTTGGTTCGTTTTGCCAAGTTTCTAGGGATATATGATGTTCCCCTAATACGAGCCGTCGTTGTCCACATTGGTTTAGAAAAACCTGGTGGTTTAGAGGTTCCCGGGTCATTGTTACAACTTAAGGACTTCGGGGGTTGACGATACATATAAAGTTCATCGGGGTTGGAATTAGATTTCTCTATTTTTATGCCCTTTCCCTTATTATTTTCTTTTGCCTTTTTAAATTCAGTTGGGGTAATTTCTATAACATCATCGGAATTCTCGTCGGAATCCGATTCATCGGAGAATTGGTAATCCTCCCAATATTTTGCTTCCTTGGCGGAAACACCATTGACCATAATTAACTTTGGTCGGTTGGTTGAGGATTTTCTTTTACTTAACCGTTTTATTATTTCCCCCACCGGTTCCGATTCTTCTTCCGGTTCCGATTCTTCTTCCGGTTCCGATTCTTCTTCCGGTTCCGACTCTTCTTCCGGTTCCTCTTCGGGAACTTGTGAATCAGTCCACAAATCATTCCAATTTACATTTGACTCTTCATTATTATTAGGTGAGTCAATGGGACTTGTTCTAGAGGTAGACATCTATCACATAATATCAAACACGTTAAGAGATTAATATATCACATAATATTCATATGTTAAAAATATATAGTTTCCAACAAAAATGTTAAGCAATCATTTTTAAAGAAAACACGGTCGAAGTCCAGACTCACTAATGCATCCTAACAAACTCGATAAGACACACTAATGCAAATTTTCTGGTTCTCTAAGACCAACGCTCTGATACCAACTGAAATGTCCCGTTCTTATTGATTAAAAACGTTCCATATTAATTGATTTCGTTGCGAGGTTTTGACCTCTATATGAGATGTTTTTCAAAGACTGCATTCATTTTTAAACAAACCATAACCTTTATTTCATCAATAAAGGTTTAAAAAGCTTTACGTAGATTATCAAATAATGATAATCTAAAATATCCTGTTTACACACGACCATTACATAATGGTTTACAATACAAATATGTTACAACAAAATAAGTTTCTTGAATGCAGTTTTTACACAATATCATACAAGCATGGACTCCAAATCTTGTCCTTATTTAAGTATGCGACAGCGGAAGCTCTTAATAATCACCTGAGAATAAACATGCTTAAAACGTCAACAAAAATGTTGGTGAGTTATAGGTTTAACCTATATATATCAAATCGTAACAATAGACCACAAGATTTCGTATTTCAATACACATCCCATACATAGAGATAAAAATCATTCATATGGTGAACACCTGGTAACCGACAATAACAAGATGCATATATAAGAATATCCCCATCATTCCGGGACACCCTTCGGATATGATATAAATTTCGAAGTACTAAAGCATCCGGTACTTTGGATGGGGTTTGTTAGGCCCAATAGATCTATCTTTAGGATTCGCGTCAATTAGGGTGTCTGTTCCCTAATTCTTAGATTACCAGACATAATAAAAAGGGGCATATTCGATTTCGATAATTCAACCATAGAATGTAGTTTCACGTACTTGTGTCTATTTTGTAAATCATTTATAAAACCTGCATGTATTCTCATCCCAAAAATATTAGATTTTAAAAGTGGGACTATAACTCACTTTCACAGATTTTTACTTCGTCGGGAAGTAAGACTTGGCCACTGGTTGATTCACGAACCTATAACAATATATACATATATATCAAAGTATGTTTAAAATATATTTACAACACTTTTAATATATTTTGATGTTTTAAGTTTATTAAGTCAGCTGTCCTCGTTAGTAACCTACAACTAGTTGTCCACAGTTAGATGTACAGAAATAAATCGATAAATATTATCTTGAATCAATCCACGACCCAGTGTATACGTATCTCAGTATTGATCACAACTCAAACTATATATATTTTGGAATCAACCTCAACCCTGTATAGCTAACTCCAACATTCACATATAGAGTGTCTATGGTTGTTCCGAAATATATATAGATGTGTCGACATGATAGGTCGAAACATTGTATACGTGTCTATGGTATCTCAAGATTACATAATATACAATACAAATTGATTAAGTTATGGTTGGAATAGATTTGTTACCAATTTTCACGTAGCTAAAATGAGAAAAATTATCCAATCTTGTTTTACCCATAACTTCTTCATTTTAAATCCGTTTTGAGTGAATCAAATTGCTATGGTTTCATATTGAACTCTATTTTATGAATCTAAACAGAAAAAGTATAGGTTTATAGTCGGAAAAATAAGTTACAAGTCATTTTTGTAAAGGTAGTCATTTCAGTCGAAAGAACGACGTCTAGATGACCATTTTAGAAAACATACTTCCACTTTGAGTTTAACCATAATTTTTGGATATAGTTTTATGTTCATAATAAAAATCATTTTCTCAGAATAACAACTTTTAAATCAAAGTTTATCATAGTTTTTAATTAACTAACCCAAAACAGCCCGCGGTGTTACTACGACGGCGTAAATCCGGTTTTACGGTGTTTTTCGTGTTTCCAGGTTTTAAATCATTAAGTTAGCATATCATATAGATATAGAACATGTGTTTAGTTGATTTTAAAAGTCAAGTTAGAAGGATTAACTTTTGTTTGCGAACAAGTTTAGAATTAACTAAACTATGTTCTAGTGATTACAAGTTTAAACCTTCGAATAAGATAGCTTTATATGTATGAATCGAATGATGTTATGAACATCATTACTACCTTAAGTTCCTTGGATAAACCTACTGGAAAAGAGAAAAATGGATCTAGCTTCAATGGATCCTTGGATGGCTCGAAGTTCTTGAAGCAGAATCATGACACGAAAACAAGTTCAAGTAAGATCATCACTTGAAATAAGATTGTTATAGTTATAGAAATTGAACCAAAGTTTGAATATGATTATTACCTTGTATTAGAATGATAACCTACTGTAAGAAACAAAGATTTCTTGAGGTTGGATGATCACCTTACAAGATTGGAAGTGAGCTAGCAAACTTGAAAGTATTCTTGATTTTATGAAACTAGAACTTTTGGAATTTATGAAGAACACTTAGAACTTGAAGATAGAACTTGAGAGAGATCAATTAGATGAAGAAAATTGAAGAATGAAAGTGTTTGTAGGTGTTTTTGGTCGTTGGTGTATGGATTAGATATAAAGGATATGTAATTTTGTTTTCATGTAAATAAGTCATGAATGATTACTCATATTTTTGTAATTTTATGAGATATTTCATGCTAGTTGCCAAATGATGGTTCCCACATGTGTTAGGTGACTCACATGGGCTGCTAAGAGCTGATCATTGGAGTGTATATACCAATAGTACATACATCTAAAAGCTGTGTATTGTACGAGTACGAATACGGGTGCATACGAGTAGAATTGTTGATGGAACTGAACGAGGATGTAATTGTAAGCATTTTTGTTAAGTAGAAGTATTTTGATAAGTGTATTCAAGTCTTTCAAAAGTGTATAAATACATATTAAAACACTACATGTATATACATTTTAACTGAGTCGTTAAGTCATCGTTAGTCGTTACATGTAAGTGTTGTTTTGAAACCTTTAGGTTAACGATCTTGTTAAATGTTGTTAACCCAATGTTTATAATATCAAATGATATTTTAAATTATTATATTATCATGATATTATCATGTATGAATATCTCTTAATATGAAATATATACATTAAATGTCTTTACAACGATAATCGTTACATATATGTCTCGTTTAAAAATCATTAAGTTAGTAGTCTTGTTTTTACATATGTAGTTCATTGTTAATATACTTAATGATATATTTACTTATCATAGTATCATGTTAACTATATATATATCCATATATATGTCATCATATAGTTTTTACAAGTTTTAACGTTCGTGAATCACCGGTCAACTTGGGTGGTCAATTGTCTATATGAAACATATTTCAATTAATCAAGTCTTAACAAGTTTGATTGCTTAACATGTTGGAAACATTTAATCATGTAAATATCAATCTCAATTAATATATATAAACATGGAAAAGTTCGGGTCACTACAATAGGTATATGAAATATTCTTATAGTATAGGTAATAATTATATCTTATGTACAAATAGTTATCTGTTTAAAAAAAATAGTTTTGAAAATAAGAACGATTTAATAGTAATAATAATAACTTTAATAATAATACTAGTAATGATATTGTTAATACTAATACTTATAATAATAATATTAGAAATCTTATTAATAAAGGTAATATTAATAATCATATTACTTGATAATAATAGTTATATTACTAACAATAATTCTAAAATGATACTAATATAAATTTTTAATAAAAATA